>NW_010170846.1:3939-43620 GCF_000695765.1 Mesitornis unicolor | reverse complement strand
AAGGCACAGCTGCAGAATGGCGCCTGCCAGTGCAGCCTCCCAATCCTTCTCCCCTCCATGCAAGTGCAAAAATAGCCTCATCCCCTGGTGCAGGCCAAAAGGAACTGATCTTCTGTAAGTCTGCTCCTGCAGACACTACGCTCTGCAAAGTACTGCTTTAAAGTGCACGACTAGAGGATATCCTAAATTAATTTACAGAGATCTATAAATACATGCATGTGTATATATTTTGCATGAAATATGAAACCAGTAATTTCTTAGCCAACCTCTTAATTTGTCTGAAACAGTGCAGGCATAATGGAAACTGCCCACACATTTTTCCATTAAAAGTTACAAAGGGAAAGGAGGGGGGAACTAGTGATAGAAAAACACATGCTCTCTCAGCTGTCGCATAACTGCCATGCAGCACTGCGCACGCGCGTATACACACACACACACACACACACACACACATACACACACACCAGTTTGCTGGAAAAAAATGTCATCTTTGGTGCTTACTGCTCGTCTTCTGCCTGCACATGCCCTCTCTCTCCAAAGCGCTCTGGGCTCCGTTTGTAAGGCAAGGATGGTCACGGCCATTCCTGGGCCTGTGCAGGTGCGTGCAGTGAGCATAAAGCGATCCAAACTTATCCACCACTGTTTTGCAGCCTTCCACATCTGGTTTAAAAGAGAGAGCTTTGCAGGCCATCGCGCCTCATGTGGTGTCAGATAAGTGTGCAGGTGGCTGTATGGGGTCTGTAGGGTAACTTCGGGTGTGTGGGCTCCCTGCCCTGCCATCTTCTTGACCCTGGTAGCAATGGCACTTGCCAGGTTTGGGAAGGGTTTTTGTGGTTTGTCCAGCCCGAACTTTAGTAATTTCCTCTGAGGATGGATGAATGTGTGACTCTGTGCTGTTGAGTGTAAGCTGAGGCAGTGCCGCCCAGCATGTACCCACTGCAGCAAGCCACGCCAGCTGCTGGGCAGCTCCAGGGGCACCTTGATGGAGAAAGCAGGAAGGGAAACAAGGGAGAGGGGACCTGTGGAGGCACTGGCTGTTCCTCAGGCTCAGGCAGGTCCCTGAGGCAGCGTCACAAGGTGTTGGCACTCCCTTGCTGCCTTCTTTCTGCCAAGCATGGAGACCAGGACAGGTTATGGTTGAACTCGATGATCTGAAAGGTCTTTTCCAATCAAATGATTATATGATTCTGCAACCACCACAAGTGAGAGGCTGTGTCAGAGGAGCTCTTTGTGGTCTGTAGGGCATGCCCTCGCTGAATGGCTCACAACACTACAATCCCCTGCCATGAAGCAGCAGAGTCTTCAACTGAGAAAGGTTCTTTTTCCCACTCTCCCACCTTCAATGTTCCTGACCCCACTCAACCAAAGGTGTCAGGTGCCTCAGTTATTCATTGCAGCCAACCCTACGACCTCAGTGAAAACACGATATATGGCAAAGGCAGTCCTATGAACTCACTACCATTTTTTTTGAAAGAATGTGTTGACAGTGCTAACCATTTTGCACAGCAGGGGGGCGGAATGCAGCTGGTAACTAATACAGAACTGTGGGGATTTGTGAATTTGTGAGTGTTTTTGTTTTTTTGTTATATTGTCCTATAACCCATATGCATCACTGTGGCTTGTGTTAGTTGAATTTTGCTACTCAGCAGCTGTCTGGGCACTGTGAAGCCAGGCTCACTCATCCTTTTAACAATCAAAAGTACGCATTCAAATCCATTTACGGCTCCCTCAGAGCTCTGCTCTACACATCTTCCTTAGCAGCAGTGCCAGTTTAAGGCACTTCAGCCATCTGTAATCTGTATCTGTTGATTGATATGGGTTCAAAAGAACTTGGATGACTTGACTGGACCTTTTGCTGTACCAACAGCTGTGCTTGCTCAAGAGAAAGGTAGTGCAGGGGAACAAGAAGCCAGGAGGTGAAAACACCCTACTCTGGATTTGTTGATGAGAAATAGGTGAATGGAACTGCTCCAAATATGGAGACATTGCTGTAAAGTCTGTATTTTAAGTTTCCTTTTGGGAAGCAGGATGGCTACCAGTGGAAGACTCTCTGAGGATTTCTCAGTGTTGAGACCATGAGCACTGCTTAGTTCTGCTTGTTTCAATCCCCCTCATATCTCTGGTTGGGTCTTCAAATACGCCTCTTCTGTGCTTACTTAGAAATGTAACAACAGCTTCTCCTAACTACTGACCTGTGCCTGGGAATGCAAGACCACAAACCCTTCCTCAGGTCTCATTCTAATATGAAGAGCTCTATATTTAAGAGACTGAGCCAAATCTGCTACGGTAAACACCAGTACCTCTCTGAAGACTACTACACAAAGTCATTCCAGGAACAATTTTAGTCATTGGAAAGGAGATAAAGAAAGTACAAGAGAAAAAAAGCAGCCCAGCCCTGAATGGATAATAATTTATTATAAAATAGGATTGACTTCATTTTTAATAAAGACCATTGCTTATTGTAAGTGGTAACACTTGAAACTCTGTGCGTCATTTCATTTATTAGAATAATTTTTCCTCTTCCCTGACACTTTATTTGTTATGTTCTGTATTAATGGTGTAGTAGCACTTTTCAATAGCACCGTAATTTACTAATCCATAAACTGCAGGGATGTGTTTTATATTTCAAGAACTCTTACCACTCTCTCATCACCCTCCCAGAGAAACCTGAGACTGTTGTCCCCCCACTGCTAACTGAAGTAAAAAGCTTTCTTCCCCATGTTGCAGAAAATACCTGTCTTCCCTAGACTGATCCTGGAGCTGCTTATGCCTTTCATCCGTCTGCTGTCAATTTAACTGGCTCCGCTAGCTAGTGGCTCCTTCTTCTGACCTTGCAAGAATTTACAAAACCTGGTTTCTATAAAAATTAAGGGGCGATTCCCATGTTTACCATCTTGCTCAACTAACCATGTTTTGTTACTACTAGCTAGTGCTAGAATATATCCATGTCTCCCCAAACCTCTGGCTCCAGCCTGCATCTGGGAAGATCTGATAACTTGGCCAAGATTTCCAGCTGCTGGAGTTACCTCAGCAAATCAGTTGCTATTGCATTATGTGCAGTAGCTTTGCCTGCACTGCTGCATTTCTGGAAACTTGGAGCTCTGCAGGTGAGGCTCTGCAGCCTGTCAGAGTAGGTCTGGCAGATCCAGAGAGAGCCTGCGCAGTGTACACACCCCATGTTTGGTCAGAGTGGGTGTCCAAGGCCCAGGCTCCTTTTAATCTCCTGATCTGCACCACCTGGGCAGACCAACACAAGTCTGACACTGCCTAGATTCAGTGGGCTCGTTATGCATATGTTAATGCTGCGGGACCATGCACACATCTGTCCAGGAAGTCTCAATAAACCGGCACCTGAAAGGCAAACAGGGCTAGAGAAAAGATTTACAGTATGTACTTATATAGCAGAAGGAATTGTCTTTTGTGGATGTCTTGAATCTTTCAGCTAAGACTGACTGCAATGCACAGTCGGCTGTACTGCTCTGTGAGGTTCCACATGCAGTGCACATGTGTCTATTAGACCACATAACCCGAAAACAGGCATTTCTCTAGTGACACTGAGCCTTAGTTTTCCAAACGAAGACAATGACTTGCAGCAAGACAGCCTTTTACAGGATGGAACTGTATTTATTTACCCATGGTGTCATTTTTATCTTTCATAAGAATGCAGGTATCAGCTGCTGAATTACAGGATCATGTATGTAAACTTGGACTTTATAAAAATTTGGAAGTAAAACCTTTGCCTAACAACAGTCTTATTCTTGGCAAACAAGTTCCATCTACAGCAGCCTTTCACGTTACAGACATATCCCACATGTGAGCTATTGTTACAATTCAATAAATACTTTACAAAAATAATACTAGATTTTTTAAAAATTAAGACATTTTAACTCACCAACAGTTCCTCCCAGACAGCTTCCTTAAAGAACGGCTTCTTGTGTAGGACATTGTGCACTCAGCATGTGATAAATGGGGGGAAAAGAGTTGGTTGCATGTTCTATCTCAGCAACCTTAGAAATGTGTATTCCACTCTTCCTGATCTTTAAAAAAAACCAAACTTCTTTATTTTCTTAAAAGAAAGAAACAAGTAGATCTAAACACCCTTTATATTAAAAACTGGGAATTAACTGTGATTTTTATTTTTTCTTTTGATATGGTTTCCTTCTCTGGTCTCACTCCTCCAAAGACTTATGGCATGCTTAGTTTACAGGTGGCTGCCCTGAAGATCTGCTCCAGATCTGAGATGTCTCTGGGAGTGGGCTGTTTGTAACTCTTGCAAAACTTGTGCATCAGGATGTCTGCTCTGTAGGAAAACCACAACTATGTCTCCCTGCAAGTCTACCCCAGATGGCCTGCAAAGACCTGAGCTAGAAGGTAACAGGAAGATTTTAAAGAAAAAATTGCTAGTAACTGTCTATATTCACTTGTATTACCCTTCCAAAAAAATTCTCCCTTTCTTAGTTATGACTAGTCATGAAATCAATTACAGAGAAAACTGATGCTGTAGGTGCATTACTCTTGTAAACCATTCCCACATGGAAGAGTATATTCTTTGATCCTATTGTTTATAATAACTTCTAAATATGTGCCCTCCTCAGCTGGGGTCTTGGGGCCTGATGAAGATGGCAGCTTCCCCCACCCCCCCACCAGTGTTATAGTTGGGGAATAAAATGAAATGCACATTATTAAATGAACCTTATTGCAGTATAAAATCCTACCAGGACAAGTTTTATGTATGTCTGTACATAAAAATAGGTGTGTGTCAGAGATAGAGAGATATATGTTTATAAATTACACACACTAAGAAAAATACTTATGTATTATATTACAACTATATACATTCATTAGAAAGAAACTGATCAACTCCTGATCAAGGAGGCAATGCAGCAGCCGTTATCAGTTCTTAGACATCCAGGAAATGAATGATATTTTCTGTCTCAAGAGGAGGAAAATCTCAGTATTCCCTTGCTTCTTGAAATTGCTTATAGTAGTCTTCATCTGAAGGGTTTTCTGTACACTTCTGCCCATTGTTTGGAGGCCGTGCTTCATTGTATCGACTCCAGTCACCTTTGCATATAATCCAAGGCAGAATGTCCACTTTGTAATGGAGTTCTGCTGAGAATTCGGTACTGATTAGGTTTGGTGTACCTGCCCCTTTCCCTCTGGTGATCAGCTGCATATTATCATCATAGCAGCAGTGCTGTGCTGCAAGCGTTGTGCTTTCCAAAGAGAGCATGGAGCGGATGCAGTACCGTGCAGTGGGCTTATAGATCTCCAGTTTTTCCTTTGGACCACTTGCATCTTTCCAGCGGAAGTTTTTCCTCTTAATTCGATCATAGATTTCAGCAGTGCTGTATGCAACTTCTCTGGGGTAGGAGCATGGGCAGCTGGGAAGATCATTGACCACTTTGTGCATATATTTCTTCAAGAACTCGCTTTTGCAGCTCATCCATCTTTCACAACTATCAGTATCTGTTTAAGGGCAGGAAATGGAAACTTTAGATAGATTAGGCAGCATCCCGGTTTGAATGATCAGTGATAACAAGTGAGTAAAGCCTAACTGTTCAGCACCAGTGCTTAGCTTAAGGGCGGGCAAAGATTGCTTCCCTGCCTGCAATGTGTTAATGTGCTGTCTTGTCAGATAAAGAAATCACACCTGCGATTGGCTTTAGGGCTTCAGGCAGTGCTAGCCTGAATTATAGCGCAGCACCTATAGTAAGAATCTTTGACAAGAATCTTTGACATCTCTTCCACCTGGCAAATTCTAGTTAAGCTGCTGATATCCTCATGCAGCACAAGAGATACTGTCACAGGTTTACAAGTGACAGAACTGATACAGGGAAATCACAGTGATTTGATTCCAGCTTACAGTTTGAAGCCCTAGTCTACAAGCTCACCTTGTAAGAATAGCAGATTGAGATGCTGAAGGATTAAGTTTCTCATAATGGCAAAAATACCAAGATGGCAAGCAAAGCCTGGTTTACTTTTTTCTGAAGTTCATTATTAAGTCCTAATTCAGTCTTTCTTTTAACTAACAAATTTATTTTTGCTATTTGATCTCCATCTTCCCAAAGGGGTATTCCAAGCAGATGCAGCTCAAACATGGAGACTGACATCTTAGCTGGCAAATGCAGCCAAAAGTGATTCAGATTCTAAAATGGCAAATGTGACATAGTATCAAGAGTGTCTGTACATTAGGAGGATTTAACGGCACCAGAGCCATGACTTATAGCTGGGATTAAATAGACTAGTAGCATATTTAATACTGGCACTTTATTATTTTGCAAGAGTCTTGGAACAATCCAGTTAAACGTTTCACACCTAAAACAGTATTTAATGTGTCTGTATCATACTATGGGCTTTCATAAAAAACCTGCACATCTTGCTGCACACTTACTTAACAGGACTCTGGAGTAAGGCAAAGACTGGGACCTAAAACCCTTACAGCAAACATTCTTGCAAAATATTTACTTAGTGATCTGTGTCCTGTTTTTCTATCTTCTTAGAGAGTTCTATCCCAGCTGTCATTAACTATTGTGCTCACCACCATTGGAGGGAGGTGCTGGATTACATTATTTATCCAATTAGTCCAGCATCCTGTGCCTAGGAGTGGCCACATTATGGTTTCATTAGACGATGAAATCAGATCATTATAGAGGCTGAGCTGAGTTTTAGACAGATCAGTACCAAGCCATGCCCTATAAAGTTGCTTTGGCTAGCCCCACTGCAGCACACACAGTTACAAAAGCTATGCATGCTCATGAAAGTAATTGTCTTTTTAAAATGTGACAGCTGTACCTAAAATGCTTTTACAGTGTCTTCCATTTGATACTATTTTAGCAAAATGCTAAACTGTGTTTGATTTTCTTCCCGCCATGAGTGTGGAGACTTACAGCTCTCTTCTGTAGTAAGACAGAGAATCACCATTTTATAATGAAAGAAGCACAGAAATTTGCTAAGACTCAAGGAGAGAAAGATTCTATGACAGAAGCAAGCTAAGGTTCAGATCATATCTTCAGCAAGATAACAAATGGCCATTACTACTGACACTATTAATGGTAAACTCAAAATCTTGGTCCTGCAGCAAGAGTCAAACCAGGAAAAGCTAAGGAATTCTCTTATCTATTACTGACAGATTGACTAGGCTGCTTACCAACTTCAAAGAGTTTGGTAGCATTGAAGTCTTCACTTCCTGCAAGTAAGCTCACTTCTGTGGCAGCTGTCCGGAAGGTATCTTCGATCCCTAAGACAAACACGTGTTAGTGGTGGTCGTGTTTTCCTACTAAAACACAATGCAATCAATTGCCTCCCTGCCATCCCCTCCTTCCCCAGTTCTGTAAGGTGCTTTTGTCTGGCAGGGAAGCAATCTGAAGTTGCTGCTGGAGGCAGTGTTCATTTAAAAGTGTAACAAATTCAAACAATTTTCAAATGACAGACAAAGGAATTTGTGGTGTTAGGAAGATAAAGCATCAGCCCAAAGGTCAAAAGTCCTCAAGTTTCAGAGCTTAGATTATATTCAAGCAACAAACTGGTCAGCTTTGAACCCAGTGCAGAGACAGTGGCGAGGAAACCAATTTTGTTTCTCCTCTTCCCTATGCAAGGCTTGCCAGCACCTCCCAGTAATTCAAGTGGGAGCTTTGCACACACTTCAACAGCTGCCTGGTCAGCTTTATGTGACCAGCATCTTCTCCAGAGCATGTGTCATCAGTGACTTACAAGATAAAAACAATTGTCCCAATGAAAACTATAAAGCCCTGGGTAAAAAGTGATGTCTAAAGGAGACAGCCTTTGTCCCACTTTCTAAAACAGAGCAATATGCCTGGAAACAGGTGAGTAAGTTCATATCCATATGTAGGGAACTATTTTTGAGGAAGCATGAGGAAGAATGATGCTATTACAAGAGGGCTGGCGCTTGTTGGTCTCTCCCAGTGCTAGGGAGTTGAAAGTTGTGAATAGGTGAGAGATAAATAACCTCTCCAATAATTCCCTTCCCCCATCACCTATAGCAATCAAATAAAATACCAGGATCTTAAACTATCAGGATCTTCAAATAAGAGGGTCTTCCAGCAACCTCCAGTTAAGTGTTTGCTATCAGTACAGAGAAACATGGATTGCCAGAAAATGTATTAATTGATCTTGCCAAAGTAAACATACTTTCCTTGCTGCTTTAGTTTGGCCTATGAGCCTAATGTTTCCCTAATGTGCCATGTAGCCTTAAAACTCTTCTGAGATGAGTTGAAATGTCTCTTCAAGGAAGCATTTGAACAGGTTTGTTGTTTTTTTTTCCTCTCCATTGAATTAAAGACTTCCAAAGAGAGCAGAAAGCTCTTTAATATGTGATAACTATATGGTTAATAATGAAGTCTGCTCACTATCCATCTTCTTGCCAATGAACTTTCTCCGGATCTCCTGAACTGGGGTGTAACTGTGGCTTGCAAAGCTTCAAAACAGGCTCAGGCTCAGGCTACTTTTCAATAAAATTATCATTGGGTTTTACCTTAACTCCAGCAGTAGATGCAGAATAATAGATACCCAAGAACCCATTACAAAGCAGTAATTCACTGCTGGAATTATAAACAGCAGAAGCTGAGCCTTGCCCTTATAATTTTGAAAATGTCAGCACAGCCTCAAAGAGTGAATATATTTTGCTTTATGATCATTGGGGGTCTGTTATATGACATAATATATCCTTTCAAGTTTGCCACTGTTTGATGCTAGCTGGAAATAAATACTGGAGGACGCAACTGGGGGCTACATGCTTTCTTCTGGATTTAACCCCTTATTATTGAGGTTTTAGGATGTATGAGAGCATCCAGAAACATTTTTCTCCTGAAGTGCGTAGCCACCATTACCTCGCAATGGATGCACGCATCCATTTGTGAGTGAGATATCCAATTCTCTCATTGAGGCTCCTAAATCATCTCTTTTAGCACTGCTGATATTTCACTTCCCATAGAAAAAAATGACCTCCAGTTTAAGAACTTCAGCCTTTCTGAGTCATTAAGCAAACTCAGTGAAATGCACACCACCACAGCACGTGTTTTTACTTCTTTCTGATCTTTGGAAGTAACGAAATCGCACATATCCCATGCATTGTGGCAACTACTGCATTATTACTGTATCACAAACTTGCCTAAATCCAAACACACAGCAGCATTTCAAGAACATCATGGGACAGTATTCCACAGCAGCTTTACATTTTTATGACATAGATTTGAGTGCTCAGCCCTACTTTCACCAATGGAAAAACTGTATGACAGTAAGGACACCCCTGTTACTGGCATTTGAATGTCAATGTAAGGCTCCTTGGCCATATTATCTGAGTACATTCAAGCCCAAACTAAATATTCTTTCATCCCACTGTGCACAGCTGTTCGATAATTCTCTAATTATCAAGCAACATGTAATGAAACAGAGATGACATTTCCACATCAACATTTCCACATTAACACTGACTTTCTAGGAGAAGAAATTTTGAAATTTCAAAGCAGGTATTTAAAGTATTTTTTTCACATTAATACATATGTAGTCTTAAAGCAACTCTGTATACATTAGGCACAGAACTTAAAAGCCATATAACTGGGGGGGAGCTATTTGTTCACAACACAGGCATGCCCAGTCACTGCACAGCAACACATGAGCTCACTGAGGTAACAGTCAGTCAGCAGGGCTGTTTTGAAATTCTAAAATTAATATAAATTTGTTTCATAAAAACAGATTGCACCCTTTGGAATACAAAATATCCTGTCCACAAAAATGACTGCTGTAACCTAAAAAAAGCCTGTATTTGTCTTTTAAGTCCCAGGGGATAGCAGACTGCATCTAGCAGCATATTATTACTAGCAAAGAACTTGCCATTTCACAAATGGCCTTGAGAACCAGCATGTCTCTTCCCAACGCAACACTTACCTAGCCAGGGAACAAACGGACCCTGGGCTTTGTGTACTAGAGGGCTCCCCGCACTCCCGACCACCTCTCCCCGCTCCCCTCTGACAGCAGTTCACCTGACAGCAGCTCACGTGAACATGGTCACACCTGGGCAGTTGGGCCTGTCACAGGTCCGTGACTCAGTGGCAGTGCAGGCGTACCCGCAGGACCGTGTCCGCTTCTGATTGCCACTCCCACAGGTGACGCTACAAAGAGACCATGGGCTCCAGTCTCCCTCACCGTCAATGTAATCTGTGTAAGAACAAAGATGAGGAAGGAAATGAAGAAACAAAACCCCTACTGCCCAAAACTACTGTGTAGTGGTTTTTATTAAGAAGGCAAAACAAGAATGGGATCCAGATGTCTCTACCTGAAACTTGGGCTGAATGCCAGGCATAAGCCTGCTGTTTAAATGGTTTTCACACTTGATGCTCCTCAGGGAAATGCATGCAACATTATTTCAAAAAATATTTCCTTTCTCTTTTGACCTTTTGGCAGCTGAGAATCCTCAGCTGCAAAGCTGGGTCATGAACCAACAGTACACAACTATTGACATAATTTCCCTGTATATAGGAATATGTCTTCTGACCACAGACTAATCAGGCGCAGGATAAATTAAGTTTTATTTTTCTTCTTTTCAAAACACACAACAACAGCACAACAGTAGTCTCTTAATTGATTTCTAGGACACAATGAATATTAGAATATGGGAGGCTGAGGGTCATGCATGAAAATTGCAATTTTGTTCTTCAGTCTCTTGAACAGGAAACCAATATTACAGGAATACTGCCATGAATACAAGGAACCGCATATTAATCTTGCAATTTGTAGCATTTCATGTGAATTATTAAATAACATCAAATCTGACTCTTTACTAGCAGGAACCTTCTGAAAACGAAACATGTGTTTATCTTCTTCTGGTAGACACTCAAGGGCAAATGATACCACATCTGCACCACCATGGCTCGGTGCCACTGTCAGTATCTAAACCCGCAGAACCTACCTATGTCCTTTGTTTGGTGGGTTACTTGTTGCACATCCCACCTTGTGAAGGTCACCAAATGGAGTCCATGAACCAATCCTAGTCTCCTTGCCTTCCCACTGGCATCCTCAGCTGAGTGCTGTCTCTTGCTAAGGAACATCTGATTTAATGGATTTCTCTGCAATCCACAGATGACCCTGTGATCATAACTTGCAGCCTTTGCTTATTTGGGTTAAACTAGCACTGGTAGCAAACCAAAATTGGGTTTAGTGACTCTGAGCCAGCCCTGCTCTATAGCTATAGGTTGCATGTATATGTACAGGCAAGATACAGGGACAGATCCCTGCCTGCACTGGCGTCTGTGCTACATGCGATTCCTGTTCCCCTCCACTGCCATGCTGTCTGTGGGCTTCCTGAGCCGGCTAGTAGAACACGTAACTTGATTTGTACCATATGTAATGACTGACGACAACTCTGTGGGGTGCTATTAAACATTTATTGCCGGGAGTATGGGACGGTTATATATCTCACTCATAGCAAGCTTGCCTAGATGTGAGTTCCTCGTGGCAGGGACCTCATGTGCTTTTCCTCCTTTTCTTACACTGCTGCTGATTGGGAAGCCACCACACTTGAATCAGGTGTCCAATGGTGTGATGTGGGTGAAACAAGGCTACCAACTGTGTGCAAAGACCCCCGATTCTGGGATTTGCCAACAGGCAGGCACTACAGCAGTCTGAAGAGGCATAAGAAAATTAGGAAATTTCTTAGGAAAATGTGATCCGCCCTCTCTCCCTGGCCCTGCTCTCCTTCCTTGTTCTTTTCTGACACTGTTTTTTTCCATCATGTGGCTGGTAAGGAAAAGAGAGAGTGAGCAGGGGCAATGCCTGCCAAAGAGCCCAGCCTGGGAGGCCCAAGAAGGGCAGGCAGAGCGCCTTGCAATGCAGTGCTTTTTGGCAGTAGTAGGATGAGGGAGAGGAGGAGCCATGAAATGTGTGAACAGGGAAATGGCTGGAACCAGCATAATAAATTTCCCATACAGGCAGGATCTGCTGCTACATCGTCCTGGCCAAAGCAAATGGTACACGAGATTTTAGGTCAGTCAGAAGGCCATGAGTCTTTTGCAATTAGTAGGGTGCTCTGGCGTATGGCAGAGAGCTCTAGGATAATTTTTAGGCCTACCTTATCTAGTGTTTATACTGCACTATGAAACACACAGTATCTAATATTAAATATACCACATTAGATGTTCAGCTAGAGCTCAACCTGTTATCCCCATTCTTATATTTGTAAATCTTACTATTTTTTTCTACCACAATTATTTGTGAAAGCAGTTCTGTTTTACCTAAATTAATAACTGCCTAATATATCAATTTTTGGCAATAAAGCGTGCCCACAAATAAATTAAGGTGCAAAAAAGCAGAGATCGACTTTAATCTTCTGGCCACAAAATTTAATACATATGTATGTGTTTAAATACACCATTCCACAAAAAGTCTCTCTCAGTTGTTATGGTTCTAGGACTTAACGTTAACCAAAACGGGGGAAAAACTGGACTGAATCAGTGCATGACAGCCACTCAGCAGTATCTAGGGAATGCCAAGATAAAAGTACTGTGGCTTTGAAACCCTGCTTTAACTATAAAATCTTCTGTATTTACATACAACTTCAATCCAAGAGGCTCTGAGCTACCTATGAGCACGTATTAGTTCACTTCCCTTGAGTCACTTGCACATGAACAGTTACAGCCCATTGGGGCAGTGAAAAACTGTAGTTCCTCTGTTTCTGGTTTCTGCAACTGTTTCATACAACAAGCTGAAAACAATTGTTTTCTCCATGACACATCTGGAAGAGAATTACACATGCAAATACACAATGTTCCTGCTGCATATGACACTCCCCACACATGCACCAACATAATTCATCTTATTTGTGTATCCACCAAATACTACCACATTTTAGATCTTGCATATTTATCCAGTAATTATATTTTAGTTCCCAAACCACTGCACAATTCTAAATTTGTACTTCTCCTTACTCTAAAAATAAATATGAAACCTTGTTTCCTTTGCTTTTAAAAAAAGTACACTTAGGACTAAAAAAAGGTCCTCTTATGGGATAACTGGTATGATTTTCAAGATTACAGACTTACTAGAGGAATGCAGCTACCACGGTACAGCTTGTGCATCTGCACAGATTTGTATTTAAAAGCTGATGAACAAAAGCCACATGCTGAAAAATTCTGTTTTGCTTGGCCTACTTTCAGCGATGCCTCACCATTCTCATTTCCCTCAAACTCGTTTTTACAATCCCAAGATGCCCATAAGAGGCCTGGAACGCAAACTTACCGTACTCTGGCTGCTCCTTGGACTCAAATGTCCGGTGACTGGGTGCATGACTATCCCACCCACCAAGAGGGTTTAGGAAGTTGCTGTCCTCAGTAGTGCCGTCATACTTGTAGTCCTGGTCACCGCTGCTCATGCGAGTCAAGGTGGAGGACCTCTGCCACCAGTTTCTCCAGTCAGGTGATGGGACTGGCCAGCTAGGCTTGCTGCTCTCTTTCTGCAGATCCTTATCTGTCTCAGTGTCGGGGCCATCGACCACTTCTATGGTAACCTGTGGGATTCAAAACAGACCAGCCTGTCCATCAGTATCTCCTTGTGGTCACTGGGAAACTTTCTATACCGCAAAGATAAATGACTGCTGTTGCCCTGCAAAGAGGCTATGGAACACTGTACGGTTCGCATGTTGTAAACCATATGTGGATTACTGAGCCCAGAGATATGCAGCGGCTGAGTGATTCCTTCTGCTACCTCTGCTGAATCAGACCTTGGAACAAAGGCTAGGAAAAGTCCGGCACCAAATAATAACCCATGCTTTGCCTAAAACCTCTGCAGGAGAATTTTCTGCCTTATGGGGGAAAAATGAACACCAAATCCGTTACGCTAATTACACTGAGGCTAAATTTGAGGCAAGCATGGAGGACACCAGCATGCAGAGCCCATTTCAAGGACTTGGACTGATTCAAGACAGGACTAAATAAGTCCACAAGTGCGAAGGTGGAAGACACAGAGTCCAGGGTCTCTGCTGGGCCAATGTGGGTTTGCATCTGCCTTGCCCTCCAGTGGCAGCTCAGCCCATCCCCTTGCAATGCCTTCCTGCAGCACCAGCGTTTCCATCACACAACAGCCTGGGCTGTCACCACTACATGAAACCACTCTGTGGTGATGAGAGGCAGCTGCTCTTTCAGCCATTGCTAAGTAAGTCACTTCCTCCTAAGCCCTCTGAAGTAGGTCCTCTTTCTGTGCTGGAAAGTATAATGATATACAACACATTTATGGTTTCCACAGAAGCCCAGAGCCAAGATTCCAAGTTTTCTTCCCAATTGCCCTCACAAACATCATAAATGTAAATATAATTTTGCATAGGGACAACCCTTGATTACTCCTTTTCTGTGCTGAACAATCTGTAATTATGAAACTCGAATAAATACTGTGCATGCAATAGGTGGCTATTTAGGTAGAAATAGGAACTAGCCATCAAAACCCTTGGCTCTATGAGTCATGCAAGCACAGCGTGGCCACAGATAAGTCATGAAATGCTCTGATGCTTCACATTAATGCAGTTCAGTTGGAAGGGACTTACAATGATCATCTAGTCCAACTGCCAGACCACTTCAGGGCTGACCAGAAGTTAAAGCAATGACACGTAAGTGACTATCAGATATACCTATCATGTTTAAAAGGTACAGAGATACTCTCCATGTTTTATACATTTACATGGCTCTATGGATTTGCATTTTGGATAAAAAGTTCAGTTTTATACAACTGTCATTAGCAAAATTTACTGTAAGGGTTACAGAGCACTGGAACAGGCTGCCCAGAGAGGTTGTGGAGTCTCCTTCTCTGGAGACATTCAAAACCCACCTGGACGCGTTCCTCTGCAACCTAGTCTAGGTGATCCTGCTCTGGCAGGGGAGTTGGACTGGATGATCTTTCGAGGTCCCTTCCAACTCCTAATATTCTGTGATTCTGTGAAAATCACAAGACACACACCAGAGAAAGAAAGGAGTGTCTGTGTTTTTCAGCTTCCTGTGATTCAGAGGAGTGTGACACACGAAGCAAAGCACAACTGCTTCATAGCTTCATAGCTGCAGACATGGCTGCACAGACAAGACAACCCACACATCCTTGGAGAAAGGAGATTTTGCATCTATTTCATGCTTTGCATTTGACCATAGACCAAGCCATTGAAATGAAACAACTCTGAGGCTACAAAGAAGCTCCACTGGGAGAAAGAGCAAGAGTGAGGGAAACTGCAGTTGTCAGCCTAATAGCTTCTTTACACAAGAGGTATTTTACTCCCACACTAAATATGGAATTGGAATGATTACTCCATTAAACCTCAGTTTCTACAGACCAAGAATTAAAATGGATTTCATAAGTTTGAAAACATAACGACTAGTTGAGGAATTCAAAATTGTTGCATCTATCCAAGCCAAACAGAGTTTTCACAATAAGTGAAAGGAAATAGATTTACTAAGCAGCTAACACTGTGCACTGCTGGTCACTCACAGGGCTTTAGTACTGCCCATGTGAAAATCAGGATGATTCTAGTACTTTAGTAGCAAGTATTTTTAAGACCGCATTAACTTTGTAAGCAATGACTCAGGAAAATGGGTAAAAAAATAATCTCTCTTTAAAAAAGACAGGGAGCACTTGATAATCATCCATTTGCTTTGGTAAACTGTAGTTATATGATTGTGAATCAGAATGAACTCACATTATTTCAGCCAGGTACAGTTTGAAGAGCCATAGGGATTTGATTTAAAAAACTTACTAAGCATGCGAAGTCAGTTTAAGTAAAAGAAGGTTTGTAAGGACAGTCATTTTTGTTGGGCTCTGTGCTACACTGGGGAAGAGAGGCAGGTGTACCACACAACTTCCAGGCTCATGAGACCTCATCAGACCCCCAGCAGCACTGCCACTAACTTACTTTCAAGACGTCTGTGCAATCGGATATCCTGCTTCAGTCTGTGTTTACTACCCAGGAGGCTTATTACAAAGGCCTTTAAAATGAGTTTTCCAACACACAAGAACTCACCCTGCAACAAAACCCTCTTACATCTGGCTTACAGCTCACTGACATGGAGCAAACCAGGAAGCCACAATCCATTGGGGTGACCCAATGGCCTGGGTACGTGTGCCTGTCAAAAGCAGGCAAAATCACCTGGGACACCTGTGCAGGGGGGGGAAAGAGTTTTTCCTCTCTCTTTCCTCTTCAGTGTGACTGTAACTCACTTTGCAGCACTATGGTGCTTTGTCACCCAGGAACCAGATAAGAAGTTGAGGCCTGAGGTTTTACTACAATTAATTATCCCTTTGTCTTAAAAGAGAAGAGAGGTCTGGAGAGAGGAGGCGTCAACAGAGATCCACCATAAGCAGGATTTTTTAAAATAGCCTATTTAAGAAATGAACATAACAGAAGCAAAATCCAATGTGGTAGTCTGACAAACACACCTGTATGCCTCTCTCTCCTGTTTTAAGCTTTGATTAACAAGTTGTTTGTTTAATATGTGGCATACAAAAACTACAGAGTGAACGAAATTCTATAAAGAATCCTGGGATTGTCTGAACTGTCACTCTTGGAAATTAAAAAAAGTAGACAACTTCAGTGGAGTCTGGTTCAGTTTGTTTTCAGGTACTTGCCCATGCTCTGCCCAGCCCCATTTAACTTTAATGCACCTTCCAGGGGCAATCCCTCTAGCAATCTCTCCATGGTATGACCCAAAGATTAGGGCAGAGGGGTGAGAAGGGACTGCTGCTTTGGGCCAGCAATTCCACCCCTATGCATGTGTAAAATTTTGAAAAATCAGCATACACTGAATTCTTCCCAGTACTTAGAGACATCCTCAACATTAGCCCAAGACTATACAAGTACATATACTACACACAATACACAAACATGTATCTTGTTTGATCATTTTATATAAGTGTTTTTAATAAAAAGGAAAAAAGAAATCAGATCTAGAACTAGTCATTAAAAATGGGCATTTAAAGCAGCTCTGGCAAAGCTTTCATGCTGTGTAACTACTCCAACAAAAACATGTTCTCTCAAAAATTAAAAAATAGACCTAGTTTAGTATTTCTATCTTGGAGACTGTTTTAAAGATTTAATATACTCTGATTTCTTCTTCCAGTGATTACAAAACTGTAAAGATTATTTATTTTTTTTCTTAAGCTTCCCAAAATCTCTGTGGTAACATGGTTTTTGTGTAAGTCCATAGTCATCTCCAGAAGTATTCAAACCTAAAATGAAGCCGTTTCAGTTATGGTTGTATGAGCTATAAATAAAGATGTTTCTCTAAAAACTGCTAAAAACAATTGGCACAGGTACATTAAAACAACAGATTTGCAGTCAAATTCTAATGAAACAAATGTATCAAGCACAGATGTCTTGAGACACCAACATCCAGTTTTCTCCTGGCCAAAAATATACAGAAGATAAATATTATCCCTGCCTGTTGGAGTGCACAAAAAGTTCTTTGTACTTCATTCTGTTTACTGAGACAATGTTTCTGAATTCACTTTAATGGTGTAAACATTGCCCTAAGCAACTGGAAGATTACGTTTCAGGAAGAACTAAATTTGCAATATTATGCAAGCAGTGGATTCTATGACATTTCTATCCTCTGTTTCCTTCATGAAACTGATGCAAATTTCCACTACAGAGCTTGTTGTTCTGTAAAGGTAGATATGTGCAAGTTAGCAATGCAATAACTGTATTCTGTGATTCCGTGATAAGGCACTGAAATGGTAAATTTAGGTTTACACTACATAACAACTTCAGTTAAAATTATATCTGTTGTGACACCAATGTACTTCCTGTTATGTCATGACAGTTCACTTAAAACAGTTTTCTGGACCTGATGAATGATCCTCGAATTTTCTGGGAGCAAAGAAGACAACATGCATTCTCTTATAGGCCCAACTGAATCCCAGAACTAAAAATCTGGTCTGAAACCCAGCTCTGAATTTTGCACTCTGGAGCGAGCTCTCGTTACACCATGGCATTAGGAAATCTGTGCAGAGGTAATAAAAGCCCTGGCGTTCACAGAATCACAGAATATTAGGAGTTGGAAGGGACCTTGAAAGATCATGCAGTCCAACCCCCCTGCCAGAGCAGGATCACCTAGACTAGGTTGCAGAGGAACGCGTCCAGGTGGGTTTTGAATGTCTCCAGAGAAGGAGACTCCACAACCTCTCTGGGCAGCCTGTTCAGTGTTCTGTAACCCTTACAGTAAAAAAGTTTTTCCTCATGTATTGAAGGTGGTTTATCCCTCTGGCACCCTGCTCTGCCTAGACCAGTCTCTCCAGCCTGCTAGGAGGGCCAGTTAGCTCTCTGTGTGGCTATGCCGTCCTTCCAGTGCTGCAGCTGGCTCTGGGAAACAGGGGTACTGACCAGGAAGATGGTCTCTGGAGCAGGGAGTTCTCCATGGTACAAACCCAGCTCAAGGACCAAGAAAATGAACATGTGCTCTCTGCTTTGCTGGGTCTTAATTTAATGATGGGGACAATTGCTTTGCTGCTACCTTTAACTATTAAGACTTAAAGGCATTACAAGAACTAAGCACTACTGGAGACTTCCAGTTCTTACTGTGCTAAATTAGGATGAGATGTGTATGTCAGAGCTCAGTATTACAGATACTGCTGTCTTTTGTGGTGATATAGAGAGGGTGTTGCTTTCCAATGCAGTGAAACCATCAGCTTCAAAGGACAAATACAAACGTTACCTAAAAATACATCTAATAAAATGTGTTGAAAGTGACATGTGATATAGATGGAGGTGAAAAAAATGGCTATGGGTGAACCTGGAGAAGAATTGGTTTGAAGAATGCAGTTCTTTTTTAAAAGCAGATCATACAGCCTTGTTTCTCTGTAGTTCTGTATGTTCCTGGAGTGGGTGGCTCTGTGTAGATCTTTTTTTTAAGAGAAGGTAGAAATGGAATAGATATCAAAGAAAATAAATAAAGCTAAAACAGCAGCACTGGTGGATATGGCCCACAGGCCTCATGCAAAATGATAAAGACAACACATTGCCATGCAGGCAGCATTAACTTCTTCTGGCTGAAAATCACTCCCATCAATTATTACCAGTGCTGTGACTCAAAGTGAGAATAATAATCACAACAGATTTAATAATATGTATAATAATATAATAATAATATACATAATATTATTATTTACTTGAGTGTTCCAGGGCACATCACCATGTTTTTAGGACAGGAATCCTACCAAACTCTGCACAGTTTCTACTTGGAATCTGTCTCTTCATCAAAAATGTTTAACACATCCATTGCAACTGGAACTCATCCAGCTGTTTCAGATATAATGGTTGTGAAGCTTGATCAAGATTCAAGTTCTCTGAAGAGCATTAATAACAACAAAATGCCCTTGCCTGAAAAACAGTAAGGAGTTTTTCCTTTTCTGCTCATTTGTCATGGTGCCGAGCACTGCTAGGAAAGCAGTGGGACAACAGAGAGCAGCACAACACCTGTTGCTACAGGACACAAGCCTGGGAAACCAGGAGTAAAAAGATAACAGTAGAGACAAGAGCAAGAGTTCAATTGCAAGTTGAAGCACCTGGCTCCAAACAGAGGAATGGCTGCAGAGAAGAGTTGAGAGGTTGTAGAAGGCTGGTTGGAACAGAAGAGAAAAAGCCATCAGAAATGGAAAATAAGCAGGTTTCTATACACCTCCCATATGAGTTCATTCTGTTAACCTGCCCAATTACAAGGTCTGCATAGGCATCCAGTGGATAGTTCATCAAATGAGTGCAAACCTACACAACAGGAATTTTCCACTTGTAAAGGAAAAGCCAAAGAAAATGTTTGATCAGTTTTTGTAATCACCTTCTCATTCAGAAGTCTTCCAGGCATTGACAGAATTGCTAAAATGACAAAAAATTAACAAAACAAAATACCTCAAACAGAACAGCCAGCCTTTGCTCAACAGCAGCTACTGCAGTTACACTCAACCAACCAGGGTGGAAGCAATGCTAAAGCATAAAATGCCACTTGAAATGATGGGAGGTTTTACAAGACCAGAAGGCCACAAAAAGACCAGTAAGTGTCATCCTGGTCTTGCATGCAGAGTCAAATTGCATTTGGATTACTGCAGCTCTGACTGTTGTTCCTCAGTTTTTCTAGAGGGCAGACCACTATACTTGTATTTGATTACCACCTGATAAATACAGCAGTACCTGGGGACAAGTTAATTTTCTGAATTCCTGTGATGGTGTTCTGATAGCCACCACTTCCTCACTGAAAGAGCACACAAACAATACAGCAATTGCCATCTCACAGGAAATCAGAGAAGGAATGGCCATAAAGAGAACTCACTGGAGTATCTTTTTGACCTGTTTTTTTAAGGCTCAGCTTTATGTCTGTTTATTAGGTTAAAAAGTTCCATGTATAATTTCTCTTAAAAATGTTATTTTTAACTATGTGGGTCTTTGATAAGTAAATGTGGCCATTGTGCTTGATTAACACACACAGGCCTTTTTCTCCTTTCCAACCTTACTGTCCCAGGAGGACTTTTAAATTAACACCCCTAGGATTCTAATTTACAGAGCCCAAAGCCATTGTGCAAAAAGAAAAATTAGCATCGACTCTGCTCACACCTGACAAACAGCTGATGAGAAATTTGCAAGTCAGCAAGTGTCATTATTTCCATTCAGGTCAGTATGGTACTGTTTAATGAGCAAGAATTCACTAGAATTCCATTTTCCCCAAAAGAGTAGTCCAACTTTTACAATCTTTAGGCAAAGAACTAAAGTTTCATTGACTCTGTAATGAATTAATGGGAGTTTTATCTCCATGAGGCCTCATCTGCTGCAGGACTGACAGCCAGGAACTTAAAGCAGCTTTGTATATTCTTATTTATGCACCTAAATAAGCAGACTAAATATAAAGTAGAACTTAAGGAGCCAGTTTCTGAAAGAGATAATCCATGTGCACAAGAGCTCTGGCATTAATGTTGCCCAATGTTTTCCAGTTTACAGGACTATGCTTCCCAGTTTTGAGAGTCCAGCAAAACTGCTGACACAGATGGCTGACACATTCCCAAGATCAGGTGGCGGAAAAAGAGGTCCCAGTAGAACCAGTTACTATAAAGACAAGCCAGGGAAATGTTTCCATCTCATTTATCTGTTCCCTGAGTCTAAGCATTTAATGCTGTTACCAATCAGAGAAGGTTTTTGTTTCCTCCTGTCCTCCTCTACAGTTTACATGCTGTTCAGACAATGATGTTTGTTACACTATTTACCTCATGCCACAGTCAGAGGCCCCTACAACTTCCCTACTTTCCCTTCCTAAGGCTTTCTGGAAGGCTTCTTCTAGCATGAGGGATGTGTATAGTCACCACATGTTGAACATGTTTACTGCCTTGACCTGTCAAGTATTGGATCCAAATCTGTTAGGCTTCTTAATATTGCAAGCCATCTATGACATAATGGAGTGCAAACTTGGAGACAGCTTGTTCTTGCCCAATCATGTTGGTCTCTCACCAATAGATCTATTTTATCTTTACATACATACTTCTTAGACATATCAAAATGATGATAATTTCGTGAGCTGGGGAAGCCAGAAATGAATTTAACCAGAAAACCAGTTCTATGAGTGTATTGTTTTTTGTAAGCACATCTTAGGCAGAACAGCATTTCAATTTATTGTTTTGGTTAGAAAAGACTGCTTATTAATGCCAATTTTGCTTTAGGGCTCTGAATTAAAAACAAATCACACATTTTTTCCTCTTTCTAATCCTTGAAGTTTCAAGATGTAAGAGGCCATTCCAAACCCAAGAACAGTTTGAGGAATAACATATAACAAAGTTTCTTGCAGAAAACTTTTTTTTACTCCAGGCAGCTGCTGCAGAAATTAACTTTAAATCTCAGTTTCATACAAAGAACCGCATTTTGAGCTGAAACTTAAAGACTTGTTTTCTTATAACCTTTGGGGATGTAATTTGGGGACCTTTCATTTTGTAATAGGACACCAAAAGAGAATCTGTTCAAAAACAAATTTTGCAACAGAGAATTAAAAACAGAATTTAAAATACACATTTAATATCAAGAAAGAGAATATGTTTTAAAATGGCAATAGGAGAGATGGCTTTAGTATCCTAAATACCCACACTTATGCAATTGACACTATCCAAAGAGAAATTCAGAAAAAAATTGAAACCTATGCCTTAAGACAAAAAGTATATAATAGGTATTATATATATTAAATATTATATATAATGTATATTACATTATATACATACTCTCTTGGTGCTGTTGGTAGAGAGAGAGGGTGTTCTGACCGTCATGGAAGCCAAGCTGAAAGTTCTCTCGGTTCAGTAAAATAATTTGTGTAACTCATAAAAACAATCACACATTAACACAAATTTGTACCTGAATGTTGGGATTCTGCCCATTGATATCTGCTGTTGACAGGTCAGGGAAGTTTGGGAGATCCAGGAGGAAAGATCTGGGTCCATCTCTTTGCAAGGACGTATGTCCATTTTCCTGCCTAAATCGCTGCTTAGGGAATGGCCGGTGGGCAGCCTGGAGATCAGGGTATTCTCTTTTGTCCTTGGGGTTCAGGGTGAAGCTGTCTTCAGGAGAAGGGTCATCTGCAGTGAGTGTGTTCTGAGGAAAAAAGCAATACACTGTAACAACTGAGAGAGCGTGCAGTCCTGCCAGTACCCCCGGCTCCAATGATGGCTGCAGAGTGCACACAGAAATCCTTACAGCATACAGACGCAGAACTGGTATTTTCTAGGGTGCACATGAGTTGGTCATCTGACTCTCACTGAAGTATACTTAGTTACAGTGGTGCAAATCTGTAACCATCTGACACAAAAGAAAACTGTGTCAGACTTGGGTGCTTAGCTTTTCATGTTCCTGTAACATTCTAGCCTTGTGGTCAGCATCTACCCATTGACAAAAAGCATTTGACTTAAAGCAAATCTGGAAACATGAAACACTGAAGCAACCCCTCAAAAATCAAATTATATCACATTAAATATGGCCTTAAAATGGTGAAAGGTATCTTTGTTATAAATCATTATAGTTTGCTTCATTCCAAAGTGGAGCAAAAACACAGCTAAGTGCCCATTGAAATTTATGGTATTAAAAGTTCCTACTGCTGGACTGGCAACCTCCCCCTCTCTCTCCTCAGTCTGCAATAACCTTCATCTCCATATCTGTGTTCCTCACTCAATTTCTCTGGTCTTGAACATCTGAACCTTCCTTCTGGGATCTCATTTTCATGTTTGCCTAATGATGGGATTGAATTTCACCAAGCTGTGGGTCAGCAGTTAATGCTTTTGTTATTGTTGAGCACACTTTCGGGTTTTGTAGTATATTACAGCAGGCTGCCTTCGAACCAGTAGCAGTGCTGCCACTGCCTTTGACCTCACCAAGGAGATAGATACACTTCGTGTCATAACACTAGCTCCCTGGGTTAGGACTGGCCTGGGGACTTGGGGAAAAAACCAACACAGAAGTCCAGTCTTCTTATGGCTACAAAAAAATGCATGAGGCAGATTTAGCACAGGTTTTGCTTTTGACTCAGCTGAAAAGTTTTAGGCTTGAGGTCTCAGTATGACTGCCTGGGGAGCTTTTATTTTCAGTTCATAAAGAGACAGCAAGCACGGAGAGGGTAAATGTTAAAGACCTATCTTTTAAAACAAGCACAATTAAAGTGGAATGGCCACATGTGGTTCTGGCTCTACTGAAGCATATTTTTGCCAGCAATCTCCATACAGCTCCCTTGGCTCAAATTAAGCTAGCATATCTTTTGTTAAGCTCATAGATAGATAACAGTTCCAATGCTTTTTATTTTGCGTTTATTTGCTTAGAAGGTTCTAAATTGACCTTTGATGAGATTTTACAATATAATCTCTTCTCATTACAGGAAAATATTCAGTGAGTTAAATAAACCAAGATTTAAGAGTTAATCTGGGACTAAGTAAAGTTGTTTCAAGCAAGAACCAAGGTGGTTCTCCCCTCCCCTTCTCTGCATTTGTAAAGAGCAAAATCAGATTTAGCAGAATCAATGTTGTCTTGGTATTTTCATGATCAGAATTATTACCCTTTGAAAGTGCCAAAAGGGTACTTTTATACATCTATTAATAGCACAGATGCAAAAAGTTCATTCTGAACTAGTGTATGTGTACATTGCTAAAAATGTTTGTGTTCCTGACAGTCTGTGTTGCTTGAAGGCTAAACAAAGAAAGCTTCTCTTTGTTGGAGAGCAGGTAAGATTTTCACTGGTGGGCCACCTGTTAACACACATCTTATTCAATACGAAGTAGAAAGTAAATCACACAGCAGCAAGCTCTGGGAAACAAAACTGAGGGTTACTCATCTAATTTTAGGTTTCTTATCCACGTGCTTCTGCTTTAACCTAACACTTATCAAATATAATTTAATTGCAAACTTCTTGGCACATGAGGATTAGATGGCTTCTCAGTTATGTCTGACTAACATCAAGGTGTAATTGGGCTCTTATTAAAATTACTTCAGACAGGAACAAAAAAAATGTGGTACTGAACTACTTTTTTCTGGGGTACCATGTCTGTAATCTTACCTTTATTAAAAATAAAGTGAGATTTTATTAAAAAATAATAAAACTTTCCCATATGATTTCATACTTTCCCTATCTGCTTGCCACTTCAGGAGCATCCTGTTTCTCCACATTAAAATACCATACAACTAGAGCTGGCCAAGAACTTGAGGGACCAACATTTAACTCTTTGATAAGACTCGCTGTGTGATCTTGGCAGGTCATGGTCTGTCTGTGCTTCGGTAGGGATAACAGCACTTCCTTTCCTCACTGTGATGTTTGTGGAGAACTCAGGAACTACAATCATAAGGGCTATATAAAACGTTTTTAATAGTGTTAGACAGATGAAATATCACATGGAGTTAGTTTGAAAATTGTCATAGTGAAGTAAGGATATCAGGCTGATCAGACCCACTACCAAGCTGCTTGGGGCAGGGACTGTCATTAATTATAGACTGAATGAGTTGGGGTGGTTTAATGTTAAAGAGAAAAATGGAGGGGGTGACATGATAATGGTCCTATACTAGAGGCTGCTGCAGTGAGGAAGGAGATGGACCACTCTGCATTTTCAGGGAGGACATGATCAGAGAACCCTGGTTCAACATTAGGTTATTTCTAATGGCAGTGACAGCCAAACTCACGAGCAAAATCCGGGGAAGGGGTGTCTTCAAGTTTGTCTTAAAGAGCAAGGCTGATTAACACTTGGCAGGAATGACACAGGTCAAATGTGTACCCTCTGCCTAAAAGCAGAGTTACCTCTTGCCATCCCTTTCATGCTAGGACAAGCTCACGCTATGCATCCTTGGGGCTTCTGTGTCATACTGCAACATAAGCACACAGAGATGCTCAATATGCATGATCATTTCAGTTATCTGTTCATAGTACCATGAGCGAAAGACCATTTATTTCCAGTTACTAAAATTAATAGAATGCCTGTTTTTAGGTAGATAATTCTTGGTGTAGTGTCTAAGCTGATGTACAGTATTATTAGAAATATATTTTTCAGATAAAAAGATTAAAGAGGATGCCATCAATAAAAAGTGAGCTTGAACTGCAAATGAAGAGAAGAATACGAGCTTACTCTGTTCTACTGCATTAACTCAGGAAAAAGATCTTCCAGGGCCAATCCCACAGGAAAATGTGTGTCCTTACTGCAATGCCAGCATCCTTTCTGAAGAAAACAGAGTTTGTGTTTCAAAGCTAATAGATGAAATTATTTTTTTTTGGAAGGGGAGGGATATTCTTATTTCTATGTTACTTCACATGTTTATACTTCATACTATTTATTTAGGTGTATACAATTTGTATTCCTGATTGCTTTTGGGAAAGCAGTGTTGCTTGCCTTCCTTTAAAAGCTGTGTCACTTCATTCTGAACTACTGACTCAGTTTCTTTGAAGTTATGATATATCTAATTCAGGCATATCAGTTTCTTACTCAGATGATGCATCCGATCTACATATTTTAAGATAAATCACTTTTTTCCTTCATTTAACAGGATTATTCACAACTTTTAAATTTCCCATTACGATGATTTTTAAGGGGTTACTCATGCTTGCTGTCAGCTACAGTTTTGCTGCCCCATGGGATCAGATATTTATAGAAGTTCATAATACAAAAACAACTTAGGATTCCTAAGCGTGGATGGTACATAAGGGCAGGAATACATTATTCATAGCTGTGTGACAGGGCAATGAAATAAAAGAGAGAGAGAGAGAGAGAGAGAGAGAGAGAGAGAGAGAGAGAGAGAATCTGCTACATTGTATTACAGAATAACACACTTTGCCACACCCATCACCAAAAAAAGGGAGAGCAATGGTTCAGTACCTATCAATGTCTTTGTGTCTGTCTATAAACCAGGGAAGAAGAGCAATTCACAGGGATTTTGTGGGGATAACTTTAAATGTTGTTGATTCAGGCAGGACTTCCAACACAGCAGGGTTTAAGGCACCAAGACACAATCCTGCATGCAGAAAATATTTCCTACCTGATATTGCAGTTTAACTTTTCAATAATGAAATGGATATTTTAACTCCCTCCATTGCCTTCCTATTTTATTTCTCTGTCACAGTAGACATTAGCTGCAGGAAAGAGTAGTGTTTCTCTTTCCCATAGAAAAATTAAACAGAAATGTAAACTTGTAAAAATACCAAACTAGGGAAAAAAGGAATTTCTCTGCATTTTTAGCAGGTGAGGAATTCATCTTCCTCCTCTCTTCCTTATTTTAACCCCATTTCCATTTCTGGAAAAACAACCAAGATAAGTGAGGAGTGACTGGAGCGATAGAAAATATTCTGGAGCAACTGCTCTTTCTCTGTCCTTCATATTTCTTACTTTCCTTCATTCCCTCCCCACTTGCCAAACTAAGGGCACATCTGCAAGCTCTGCTAATTATGGAGTTGAAAGAATTTGGGAAAACTGATGCAACTTATATCCCTAACAGCTCCCAGACAGCAAGGGAATCTATTACTAAATCCCTGCTGCAGCTACATTGCTTTTTTATTTCTTGTATACTCCTTTGAAATATCTTCTAAAATGATCTTGACAAGAGGTCTTGAATTGAAAACCAACAGTCTGTCAATGTACTTTCATGATGCACCTGTACAGCATCTTCAACCACCAGGAACAAGGAACGTTTATTTATTAGGAAACTTCACAGATGCTATAAAAGATTATATTGCTATCAGAGACAAAATGAGGCCTGAGGCCTTCACAGAAAACCATTATAGCCATTAGGACTGGTTTAATTTCCCACCTGCCTAAACAAATTGTTTTGATTTTGAAGGCTGTTGTGTGTTTCTAGGTTAGTGCTAAATGATCACTTTAAAATTAACCCGTCTAGAGAGGCTGAGTAACACACCAGGATGCTACATGAGACTTTCACCTCTGCAGATCTATGATCTGTAATAAACTTGGGTGATCTAATTCCTGAGGTTTATTTTTTTAAATTTTTTTCTACTGTGAGTATAAGCAGCACAGGAGCTAGCAGGAAGAGGTATGAGGACAGTGTTAAGTAATCAGACAGTGAAGTTAGCAGCTGAAATGCATTATCAAAGATAAATGGAGAAAAATTCCTTTTGTGATTAATGCCACATAGAGTCTAGACTGTCAGAAGACCCTTGTTCTGTTCTTAGCTCTGTTTTGGCTTTCTCATTCAACAGGTAAATCACTTGAGTCCATATTTAATTTTGGTGTGACTAGCTGAAAGAATGTGGTGGTACTGAACCCCACAGGTCTGTTTCACTCCACAGAGTTACCTACGGTTCGTATCTTCACAAGAAGGAAGAGCAAAGGAGTGTCACATCAACCACTCAGCTACTGAGACACTCGCATTTTCTTAAAACGTGCTTATCCCTCATGTTCACATATATCAATTAAGTGACAGGCCTGGCTTATCTTTAGAAAGCCGCACAAATGAATTGTTGCAATTAACAGCATGTTTTAGATAATCACTGTTCATAAATCATTTAAAATGGACTACATTGACTTGGATGAACACAATTGTTTTCACTAAGGGGCTCCAAAATATAGTGTCTGCTTTAAACACTGTGTAAACAGAAGATGAGTCACTGTTTACAGTTGGTAATAGAAATTGATAATAAAAAAGAGTTCTATCTATCAGGGTCTATTTTTTAATAATTCTCTATGTAGTCTGGCAAAATCAGTAAAATGACATTGCATCCAGTTCGTTCTAACTTGCAGTACACCTGCATGTGTGACCAAGTAGCTACGCAAAGACCAAACCCCATCATCCCATGGGGTACTGCTATGGGACACCTTAGCTTCAGGGGCTGTAAAATCACTCTTGAAGTGATTTTGTTTCTGTGGAGAACAAGATGGAGTTGCAAAGACAATTGCAATTAGGACAGCAGGAATTGAGAGTAGACATGTCAATCCACAGTCACTGTTGGAGCAGAGATCTTCTGTAGACAGCTTAAATGTTGGGTAACAGAGGCAGCACAGTTAGGCAGTGAGGTGCTTGGGATGTCCAAGCCCACCACACCTGATTTTCTGCCATGTACTGAAATAGCTCTCAGAAGCTGTGTACAGCAGAAGCAGTATCTCAAGGCATCAGGGAACATTTATCTCAGAATCACAGCTTTTGAATTTTGAGGTTTTTTATGCTAAAAACTTCTAGCCCTCATAGCTACATAGAAAATCTTGAGAACTGAACAGGTAGCCAGGACATATGTTATGACTGCAGAGATCCTAGCGTGGTAGTGTTGAGGCCTCCTTCACATCTAAGGTCTACTAAGTCGCAGACCACTCTTTAGAGGTACAAGGCCAACACTACAACAGGACCCTCTGCACTGGAGGAAAAGGCCCTACTGAGCCGGTTTATTCACTTGCAGTGGTCAAGCTTTGATCCATCCTTCATTCAGTCTCTGGTTGGGAGTTTGTCTCGCCAAGCTCCCCATCTCTTCCACACCATTTGTAAACAGTTGAGCCACAGCTGAACTGCTCTGGCAGACAATATTTTTTTCCTCAGAGCTTAAGGAGAAAACCATCCATATTATACTCAGATCTGGTAACCTTTTGCTACATGTTGTGGACACACATTTCACAGCACAGCTTTGTTGTTTGCTTGTATTCATGTTTTCCTTGAGCTGGAAAAATACAAACAGTATGGTTCAGCTTCAAGGTGAAGAATTGCCAGTTTGTATAAACACTTTGATAATAAAAAGGACTTGGTGGTGATTACAGCTCAATGTCTGCTGGAAAAAAACAGAGCCCCATTAGCAAGTTTTCTAACACAGTACACACTGGTGCTTTGTTCTTCAGCAGATACTCAGACAACCATGGGACAGCCAAGCACACAGAACTAAAATTGCGTAGGGCTTTGACAGCTATTCAGTGCCAAGTTTTCCTTGTAGTCCACAGATACTTTTCAGTTGCTTAAGCTGGTGGCAAACATGTAGTTGTTCTTCACTACTCTGAAGATCTTCCCTGTAATCACTGCCTGGCTGAAGCTTTCCAAACAGGACACGTTGATTTAGGACTTAACTAGGCAAAGGTATGACTGAAGAGTAGCCCAACTATTCCACTCCAATAACCTGTGGTGCCAGAATGCAAGTTCTTTGAAAGTTCTGATTATTTTTAGGCTTTATAAATACTTGCACAAAACCAGTAGTACAAAAAAGCTTTAAATAGAATCCATTTATACCATGGCTAAACTTAATTGAACGAGTCTAATCTCACCCATCATTTGAAATCTGCATCATAATTTACACACTGGATTCCAATAGAAATGGAAAATCTGCTTCAAGCTGCAATCAAAACCGTAAAAGCAAAGGAAATCCAGAATATTAATACTTTTTGTACACAACTTTTTGGTCAGGCTTTGCAGGCGAGCACACGCAAATTCAGTGTAAATGAAAGAGAGCAAACATACATCTGAAATTATTTTTATGGGTTTTAAACCAGGTCCTTTTGCAAGTTTATTCCACTAAATCACTACAGCTAGGGTTTCACTAGGTGAACCAGCTTTAATAAACAAAGTTTTCATCTCTCCCTAGCCAAAAGAGTAACCTTACTTGAAACCTCTTCAATTTCCAAAGTCGCCTTCAGCTGCTAGTTTCCAAGAAACAACCATTCCCAGCCTCTGTGTCTTCCTCTCATATGCCACTGAATATCCACCCTATGCTTTCAAAAGTGTCTATGACTCTGGCTGTGTTAGCTGGCAGATGTTTTTAGAGACCAGAAAGTGTTTAGTCCCTGTGGACTAAAATTTACATGATGACTTCATCACATAAGCAAAAGCTAATAACAGGAAAGCAAGAAAGCAGACAAGTGTTATATTCCCAAAACATGATGTTTCCTGTGCTTCTGGCAATACTACTTCTGCGCCTGACAAAAGGCAAATCACTTGAGTCCTGATGCTCAGAACATACACACCATTGAAGCACTGCGAGATAATTTACTTGACACTCCCTTAGCTGCCTTCCCTGACAATAATCGTTTTTCTGTTCATGGAAGTTAGAGAGTGAAGGCAGTGTTTGTTTACATTCAATATCTATGCACCAACTATACGCTCTTACGGCTCTTGGGAAGTGGTTGTACACTCAGTAGTTTACAACAAAACAGCACCACAAATCTGAGTGGCTGCCTCAGCACTACACACCTCTGCTCCCGCAGCAAAGTATTGTTTCAAGCCCAAGTATACAGTTCTACCCTCTCCATTTAGAAACCTTCAGAGACTGATGCATGAGCAACTGGAAGTCATTAGTACAAATGGCATCTGTAGACACAGTGCAATAACTGTCCTATTTTTGTATCAAGTCATCAGCAGTGGACTTCATGCCCTCTCTCTACATCTCCGTGAACTGCCCTAATGACAGAACAGGAGAAAGAAACAAGAGGAAGCAGATACACAAGAGAAAGGCCTCCCTCCAGTGACATTATGGGGAAGAAGAGCAGGCGAGTAGATACACAGTACACCATGGCATGATGATGTGAAGACTCTCCTCTGTTCAAGAGGGGAGAGAGAAAGGATTTGCCATGGAGAGAAGTGTGGGCTTTTTGTATTATGAATTCTATGCATGTATATATAAATTTTCTGAGAACAGTAAGGGAGGGGGTTTATTTCCTAGAGCTGATTAAAGAAGCATGACTCGATTTTCAATTTCAAACGACTCGGGGGGCATTCCAATCGACTGCAGACAGGAAATGAATACCATACATGCACTGAACAAGGCAGATGCTTTTGAATGTGACACTAACGTGAAAATAAAATATCTTCATTTCTGTCTCCCCTCTGCCTCATGATTACTAGTTCTGAGCTATTTTTAGGATAAATGGCTTTATTTTTCAAACTTGTTATAATCTTAGCATGTGTCTGAAGCCACCCAGACGCCACTGACAATAAACTGTATGGAACAGGCCAAATACATCTTTAGATTAATCCCAGCAGCCAGGCACAGCAACAAGGTAGAAGAGGACAGATAAGCAGTTTAAGTTTGAGATATCCTAACCTCCTCTGGTGAGGAACAGAGATGGGACCCTATCTGATATGCCAGATCCCAGGAAGGGAGAGCTGCTTCTGTACAAAGAGAGAGCCAAAGCATACAGAGCAGACACACTGCAGAGCAGGTTGGAAGAACACTTCCTGGTACACTGTGGCACAGAAGTCACTTCCAGATACTTAACTGTGCTAAAGAGATAAATACACACTTTTTCTTCTCAAATGGCTCTTGCAAGCAAACTGCAATAATTGTCATGGGAGTACTATGGGGTTTATGACCTGACTGCAATGGAATTGTGGCTTGTTTCATCAATGGCAGCAGCATATACTGGGGAATTGGCATATACAGCTCTTTTTCCCCACTTAGTCCATATGTGTGCAAACACACCATTTCAGCTGCAAAATCCTCTTGTATTTTACTGTGGGAAGATTTAAATAGGATAAACAAAAAAAAAATCAGAGAGGTGGTGTAATCTGGCCTTTACTCTGATGTCATGCAAATAATTAGTTCATTTTGTTTTGATGTTAAGACTGCCATAGCTATATTCCTAAAAACATGAAAAAATGATCCTCTTAGGAGAGAGACAGGAGAAGAAGAAAGAGAGATGCGTAAGTGAGAAAGGCAGCTCTGATGTACATTATTCAAAAAGCCTTGAATGCTAGATCAAAGAAGAGCTAGAATCAAATCCACTGCCATTGAAGGATTTCAGCAGGTTTTTCAGAGCTACTGATCCCTCAAGGGAAAACTCTTCTAAACACTAAGTGATGCCTGTTACCAGCCAGAATTCCCACCTTATACTGGCTAAGCCTCACATAGTTTGCTTTCATCAGCTGGCATACTGGGGAAGGAGAGACAGCTATGACACTGCTGTATCTGGGGCTGAAGAAGGAGACACACAAAAAATAGCATGTGTGTATCTTCTGCACCAGATGTTGCCTTTTTTAATGGCCATCATGGTAGATGTTAAATGAACAGACTGATATTGTGGAGTGCTTTGTCCAAGGACAGAACACAGTCACTCAGGTGAGAGCCCTGGGCAGGGTTTGTTCAGTGCTGACTTGCCGCTAAATATAAAAATGACATCATATTTTGTTGTAGGATGAAGGTGAGATAAGATATCTAAGGACCTAGTGCAGCTCAGCTGGCAAGTGGTGACTTGTTCATGAGTTTGGACTCACAGGTCTAATCTGAACACCCAGGAGGCACAGGATCCAACCTTAAATCAAGTGCTGAACTGTCAAATGCATTTCAGATTGGCATATTTCTTCCCCACGTCCCTTCCTTGGGTCAGGTGTCTTTGGAGTTTGGTAAAGAAGCTTCTAGGTGTTCTGCCTTGTTGGGATACTTAAGGACCACGCCTTTGGCAAGAGCCACTGGAATTGGATGCAGTAAAGCAATTTCACCCGGCATGTCCCCAGATGGTCTCCTAAGAGCTGCCTTTGGGCAGCTGAGCAGCTCCACTTACACTGCGCTCATTGCTGCTGCCATTATCACGTCCCTGGGAACACTCCATTCATCCTGCCTTCCATATCCACAATTTTATGCACATGGCTACAGCAATGCACTACAGATTATTCAGCTCTTTCCAAGCTCTGCTCACAATTCAAAGTCTATCTACTCTCACCAGCACTTAGTGCAACTTGGTATCTTACCTTACATTTTCATTAAGTGGATGACCCTTTCCCTTCTGCATGTTTTGATCAAGAGCAAGAGATAGTGCTCCTACCATTTCAATGCACATCAAAAGCTTCAGTACTTTATCAGGCTAAGCAGTTCATTTGAAACCTTTGGCACTATTGTTCCAGTATGCCTGAAGACACAGGCATAGTGTGGCTGTCCTCCATTCCCTTTTCATAGAATTATAGCATAGTTTAGGTTGGAAGGGACCTTTAAGGGTTTTGATATATATTTTCACAAATGTTAGATGCCTACATATCAACCCCTCTATTCTTTCCTAATAAAAAGCCTGGACTCCAAAACACAAGATGAACAGTAGTCTACTAGCCAGCTGCAGCATGTCTTTCATAATTAACAGGACAATCAAACCCTGTAAATGAAAATGATACTCCAGAAGCTCTATCCTGACATACATCTGTTTTCCTATTGTAGGAAGGAGTAAGAGAGAAATGTTAAATGCTAAAGACTAAACAAACTCTGAATTAAGAAGAGATGGTGGTAGTAATGAGAGATGACTTGCAAACCACCTGCAAATGTTGATTGCTTCACTCTTATGCAAACCATTGAGTCTATACTGCAAACCTCCAATAGACATGGTCTGTGCTCTATAAAAATCATGATGAATGCAGACTTGTTTTTATATTATGGAGGTCCTAATCCTCCTCCTTCTCTGCCTTTGCTCTATTGTTACAACATCAAAGACCAACTGCTGGCTGAGATACAGTCAATATGAAAAGGGCGACTGGCGAATTTACTGCTTGACTTCATTCCCTTTAAATGGAATAGGCACCATGGCCCTTTTTTCAAAGTCCAATCACAGACATATATCTTTTTTATTGGACATCATGTACAATAAAGTGAAGCTGTAACTTGGAAAAAAAATAGAACACCTTAAAAAAATCCCATGAAGTGAACATTCCTTTATAAAAATATCACTGTGGTTACGTGTTTTGAAAAACTCAGCACTCTGCAGGGCAAAAGGCATGGGCTGGCTGGGTTATAGTTTAGCTAAGATGCATACCCATGCCTAATATCTAGTTGGTTTCAAAAAACCCCAACTAATAAAAAGTGATATATTTAAGACAGAATGGCAGTGTCATTCAAATAAACTGAAATGGCAGCATTCATGTCACAAGAATCATTAACTGCTTTGTTACAGCCTGCTCTGTGCAGTGAACCTTTGCAGACTTCTTCAGTCCAGAGAATCCGAAAATCAGTGGCACAAAATGCCAATATATATACTGCATCTTAAACAACTCCAGTCTGACTGCTGAGGTAATTTCAAGAAACACTTTCAGATGAGTGTTGTATCTGTAGACATTAAAGACAGGAACAGTTTTAATGCTGTTGTGTTGCTAAACAGATACTAAATAATTTATTGCTATGAAATTAAATAATGTATAAGCAACTTACATGATGGAGAAGGTGAGCATATTGGGGTGACACAGAACCCATGCTAGGTAGCTGTGGTTTTTATTTTTTTAATAAATTCCATATCAGTATCATGAGAAGTTTTTGTTTTAAACTATTAATACTTTTTTGTTTCTTTGGCTACTTGTGCAAACAGACATTAGTAAATACATGATTACTAATGTTAAATGCATATCAAATCTATATTGATTTTAAAATCCTGCACTGATATTATGTGGCAGATAAAATCAATCAAATTTATGTTTTGTTACACCTATAGTAATCTTTGGCAGCTGGCTCCAGTGGAGTAATTATGGTTTCCTCATGGCAAAATCTGCTGCTCCTGGGTTACTTCTAGAGAGATACCAAAGCTACATGACTACTAGCTTCAAAAAATAGGTGTCTTATCACCGGGTCCTCTTCTCTGCTCTTTCCTTAACATAATTCTTACATTTCCCTTACATCACCTGTTGTCGGTCACGTCTTCTTTCCATCGCAACGTACAGCACAGACCTTGCGGTGCAAGGACCTCATCTCCTGCTTAGCCTTCTTGGGCATGTACAAGAAAAGGTGTTTCAATGGCAGGGTTCAATTGTTCAGTTCTTGAATGCCCAACTCAATGGGAATGCAAAGGCAGGACGGAAGCCTGAAGCAAGCTTTCTGGAAGTTAAAGCTGGCCCATGGACAACAATGACTCAGTAACTGTTCCGTAGGTAGGGAGGAATCCACTTTTTTTAGAGGAGTACTGTAAACAGTGGCAGAAAAAGATGAGGCATATTATTTGGGTGGTTTTTATAGGTACTTACACTGTACTTATAATGGCATTGTCACAAGTACTGATCTCAACGGCCATGCAAGCAGAGGCAGAAATTTTAATCTTTCCAAGGGAGAAGAGCTACTATGGAACAAAACAGTCCACGATTTTTCAGTGCATATGAAAGTAACAATGAAACACAATGGATGGAAATGAATTCATGCAATCTGAAGAAAGCCACACCCCAAAGCCCAGCTTGTCTTCATGGATGGAGGTCCAGATTATGTGTGGTATGTGCATATCAATTCAGTAGAAAAACTGAGCTGTAAAAGATTCAAATCCAAGAGGAACTTTGGCTGGGTCTGCAGCCAACACAAGTCATTGACTTGTCTTGCTTTGTGAAAGTCAGTGGAGCAAGGTCAATTTAAACCCACTAAGAATGTAGGTCTAGCATGGAGGCGTAAAAGCCAAGGTACATGTGAACTTCTGCCTTTCAACATGGACTGACTCCACCAAGAGTGGCATGAGAAAGATATAATCTCTGATCTTCCTCTCTCATGAGCACCTCTGTAAGATTAAAAGGATCCAAATAGCTAGCACTCTACAAGAGCTCAGAGGTGAAAAACTCTAGGCGTGCTTTCACCCTGCTGACTACTAAAAGGGAGAAGTAAAAAAATGTGACCCACGGCTGTGAGTTCTCCAAGCACTGAAAAACAAGGGCAAAAGGATAAAGGAACTGCTTACCAGTACCGCCCACACCAGCTCCTCTGACCAAGTATTATACTGCCACACAACTGACTGCTGTGGCACGCCATCACTTATTACAATAATAAGTTACATTTTACTTTGTTTTCTTTCCTTTTCTGGTATTTAAAATCGAAACACCAACACTGGAAACATTCTGCTCTTACTGATGTATCAATGAGCTCACTACTCTTTTTCTTGGAAATGTTATTAATCTCTATGCTTTGGACTATGAATTTAGCTTGGCATTTTCTGTCTTTAAAACTTCTAAAATTGGTATCCTGGAGGCACAATGGTAATAAAGTGCAACAGTAATCACTGCATCATTTAATGCTTCCTTTTTCAACTTACTAAAGCATTTTGTATTTTTCTGCTCTAAGTTATCACTTCGTTATTCATTTGTGACAGTGCTTACAGCCTCCACTAGGGCCTGGAGATCTATTACAATATATTGTACACAAGTAACAACACAACAACGGAATCTTAACCTCAAAGAGCTTGGGTTGAGATTTTTAAAATAAAAAAAAAAATAAAATGCACCAGTGACCCAGCGCTGCTACCACTGAAAGATAATGCTTTTAAAAAGTAATCTTTCATGGAGACCGTAATTCAGTCAATTCAAAGAGTTTTTAAGTAGTGTCATCTTAAAGCAGAGAGATAAGAATCATAACAAAAAGGCCAAACAAGCCTAAACAACACCGTGAACAGAATAAATGAGGCATAACTGGGTGCTACCCCATTTGCTTGCAAGGAAGACTGGCAAAACAGGCAGAAGAGCGGAAGGCAACCAACTCAGACAAACCTCCCAAAGCTGCCAAATCTTCTCTATCTACTTTCAGGATACAAAGAAAAACTACATTGCTTCAACTTTTCAGTTTATGTTTGTGTAAGGAAACATCTAAGTTGTCAGCATGTATGTTTTAAGTATGAGTGCATTTCAAGATTCCAAAATGATGACTCAAAGAATGTGAGTATAAAAAAAGTATGGCAAAATAATATCCTACCATTATTTGCATTCTGTGCACTTTTACATACCAATGACTGGGTTTTCAGAAGTCATGTCTATCTCTGTCACATATTATTTTCTAAAGCTTTTCAAACATGACTAGTACATTTATGTATTTATTTGGCAGGTAAGACAGCATAGTCTGCATCATTAACAATACTACTGTCTTCTACACTTCACTTGCTGTGAAGTTTTCAGATGCTGCAACAAAACACAAGTGGAGTTTTTACCTAATCAATAATTCTTTCATTGTTCCTTGTTTCCTTTGAAGATGTTTTCTACCATTTTGAAACAATAACGCACTGATTTTTAATATACAGTTGTAGTAGATATGAGTAGAGACAAAAGAACAACTGCTGAATTCAAAACATGGTTCCCAATTTACATTTAATGTAACCTGGATTGGTTAAACAGATGTCTCCCCAGCAAAAGAATTCCACAGCAGAGTAAGGTGTTGAAAAGCTTAGTATGCTGAAGTACTAGGGCTGGGTTACCTATTAGCATGTCATAACGTGTATGTTAAAATCACACGGAAGTACTCAGTGATCAGCTCAAGACAGTAAAATGATGATGAAATTGTTGGGGTCATAAAGACCACCAGCAGAGCTTCAACTGTAGGCCTCCTGTTTTTGTGGACAGCTGACATTAAGAAGGGACAGAGCAGGGAATTGTGACTGAACCTAAGAGCTGACAACTGAAGCTGTAGGAGCAAAGGAGAGATTTTTGTGCCAAGCAGATAACAGCGAGGAGTCAGTAGCAGTGTGGCTGTACCGCTATTTACAGCTGTGCTCTTCCTGTGTAGAACTCTTCTCTTTACATGATCAACAAAGACTGCAAAATAAGAGTCACTCCACAACAAGTGCTGATTGTCCAAGCCAGATGAACCAACGTGAGAACTACCAACACAGCTTCCACAACCTGTGCCTTGTCGCTCTACTTTCATTGTCACCATAGGTAATCATTACAGCTCTAGATCTTCTCGGGAACCAGACTCAAACCTACCACTCCTTTCACTACTGAGTCAGCTGCCCAACCACCACAAGGCTCAGAAGCACGTGCTAGCAGGCTTCCCTGTAACCACTCTCTCCCCACACACTGCCCCACAGATAAGGATGGGCTGAGAGAAGAGAAAGGCAAAAGCAGGAATACCTCTGGGGTCTCTGCCCCTGTAGTACTCACTGTGATTTGTGTGTGGCTTCAGGCCCATGGGAACAGACATAAAGCCACCGTAATGACCTAAAATGAATTTAGGATTGCATACACTGTTTTGTTTTGTTTGCCATACAAATACCCCAATGTTATAAAGAGCTGGAAAATTATCCCAAATCTTGCCCAAAACAGAAATAAAGTACTTCAATAGACTCTTCTGTATATGACATCAGAAAAATCTGCTCTGAGCTGTAGCTGCAGGGACAAAATTGAGAGGCATCCTGTGATTTAATGCCAGGTATTTATCAGTGATGATCCCAGACGAGCAGTACAGTAATGGTTGGTTGCTGGACTAAAGTTCAGCAAAATATGCCTCATCCAAACATCTTGGTCAAATCTAACGTATGAAATTACATTTGTTCCTGCCTAACATTGCTTCTTGCAGCTATAACTACATATAACCTGGATCCCTGTTCAAAATTATTGCAGTAGTCTTAGATACTGAAAAGCTTGCCACATCCTACCCTGAAGGTGTGGTAGCTCTTTTCCACTAGGGATGCTTTAGTTTGCTAGGAAATGAATCCAAGTGACAGGTATGAAGAGAAGCTTAATTAATACTTTCTGGAGTTTTCCCGGAGCCAGGTTTGAAAGGTGTAAGAATTTCAAGTGGAAGCCATGGACAACGGCAAATGCTCCACTCAGAGCAGCAGTCTCACTCTTGTTTCCTGTTTTATCCTTTGCTTCCACGCATGCAGCAGCAGCACGTAAAGCTAATCACTCTTCCTTCCCCCTAGATCCTGGAACAAGCCACAGCCCACTAGCAAAACCACAAAAGAGCACACATAATTCTCTCCCTTGGGAGATGAGAGAATGAACTGCACATGGTGTAAGTAATTCATAAAGCTTAGTGTATAACAGGAAATACATATGCTAATGGTAAGGGTGAACTTTAGCTAAGAACCTAGGCAGCAAAGCCTGCTAAGAATAGGCAGGTTTTACTATCACTGTCAAAAAGCACGAAACAGCATCCTCAGTGCTGAGTAACAATCTCACCAAAAGAGATTTTGGTTTTCAGTGAATCAGCCTGCTTCATTCCAAGCCACCTGCTTTGGAAGTAATTTGTGTAATGTATAAACTGTTCGTAAGGCAGAGAAGGATATAGCGCTCATGTTAGAGACATGATGTACATCCACTTATTGGCATCTTATGCAGGATAAGGACAGTATTGAAAACATGAATGCAAAATGTTGGATCGACAGTTTTTCAAAGATGATTTAGATGATCAGTTCCTATTACAGCTAACCAAATGCAAAGCTCCAGAGCTCAAATAAGCTTTAAAAAACTCAGTCTAAAACTCTCTCAAAGTAAACAGCTTGAGCCTTACATAAAAGTGAGAAAGCCAGAAAGCTGAAATATGCCACTGTATCTGGCATGACTGGAGATCATTTTGCAATTTGCCTGAATCC
>NW_010170846.1:0-3908 GCF_000695765.1 Mesitornis unicolor | reverse complement strand
CAGGAATCCACAAATTGTAAAAAGACTAAGATGCACCTCTGCAAAAGTAGCAGACAGGACACCATTTCTGAACTTCCCATTGGGTGGAGCATAAGAGAAAATTAAGAGCTCAGCCTTGTAAAGGACTCCTCACGCAGCTTGGAGAGTGACTCTTGTGCAACCATGTATAAGCAGCAGAATGTGTTTCTTCTGGTAGGGCTCAGAGGACATTTCTGACACGCTGTAGTTGCTTGCATGCTTATCGTGCAAAGACAGGAGCAAGGAGATTGAAACTAAAAAGCTGTTAACAGCGTTGTGCTTCTTTTCAAATTATGTTCTCTTATATGGCTCCAGCTTTATGCACAACTACTGAGTTTCATGGTAATGTAATACTGCTGCAAGTATCACAGTGGAGAATCTGTGTGACTGTGTGCTATGGCATATATTGTTGGTGGCTCTGTTGCTGCATTTTACAAGGTCATTTTTCTTGGTGTGGCAACACTATTTTTCTTGGTGTGCGAGGCCTGCTATGGAAAAATTAGAAGTGATGAATAAACTTCTCGATGAAGTATTTTCTCTCAGAATGAAAGCACAGATTTTAGAGCATTGTAAAGTATTACAAACATCTTTCAAAATTTACATTCAAGCCTTTCTTTCATTTTAGAACAACGTAAAAAAGATAAAAACATACCCAAGCAGCATTTTTCCATCTCTCAATATAGCTTCGCTTGCTCTTACTCAGAAGCAAAAGTTTATACTTATTTATTTTATAAATATATTCCACATTAGTTTCCAGATGCTAATTAAATTATACCTCATAGAGTTCTCACCAGGAAAAAAAAATCTCCCCAATTCTCCTTTTTTTTTTCCTTTTGGTACAGATGGAAGGAGGGAATAAAAACTTATTGAGAAACAAAAGGCTGATTCCCTCTCATAACTCAAAACTGCAAGATATTTTACAACTCCAATCTGGATTTCCCATTTTGTGTCAGTTCACACTACCACTAACCAATTCTAACAGCAGCACAGAACTGCAGCAGTGTGGAGGTCCAGTGCCTGTTTCCGCAGCAGAGACCCAAGGATGTGTCTGCCTGTATCTCACCCACACCAGGGCGGACCAGCAGAGTATGTCAGGATTTTCTCCTCACTGCTGCTCCACTGTAGCCAGTCACAGAGGCACAACGTAGTCTCAGACATCTGGGAACTTGAGAGACACATGCAGTACGGGGAAGGGCACTGAAAGTAAAAATAAGAGGGAGGAAGAAATAACTTGTTTAATTTTAAGACTGACTTTTTTTTCTCTAGATTTATTTCATTTATCAGTCTAATTAATTGCAGGGGTTAACATAATTGAAAGACCAAAAGAAATAAAAACCCATCTTCCAAAATCCTTCCTTCAGTTGAAGGACCAAAGGATAGGAGAAAGAGAAGCTCTTGCTCCCTTAATGAATCAGACTTCAAATGCATACATGTGTCTACTTTAGACTATTTAAAGCTCCAATAATATTTTAAGGTTACTAAGGATTCCTACTGATTCCATTTTACATAAAAAAGGTCAAGGATGATCTAAGTTTTTGGGGTTTGGGGTTTGGTTTTTTTTTTTTTTGGAACTAACACTTCAGATTTTCTTTCAGACACACAAGACCAAATTCTGACCACTTTATTTGTGCAAACAGACTGCCTAAGTCCTAAAATGCCATACCCTGCATTTGATCATAGACAGTTTGTTTTTTTACAAATTTTCCTTGTCAAAATACATCTATAAACAGTTGCTGCGAAGATTACTCTTTCCTGGATTTGTCACAATGTGCGCAAAAGACTTTGCCAAATAAAATTTCATCAAATGAAACACTGACCTAATCACTTCTCACAATCTTTTCTTCTCATAGACATACCAAGACAGAAAAAGCAATAGGGTTTTCTTCAGTGTAAGCGACAGCAACCTGAGAGATTTCTGTTTGCTTATACCAACAAATCTGATTTTGTGCAGCTTTGCTTTCCACATTGATTCTTTATGTGGGAATGCAACGCACTAGGATGTTACATTTCACTTCAGTATGTGCCACACAAACAGCCCAAGAAACCCCAAAATCTGAAGATTCCAGTGCAAAATTGCTATTGAGATCTACATTGCGATGCTCTGAATGGAAGCATCTGCCTGTTGGAGTAAAATTTTCTAAAGCAGGTTACACTATTTTCCAGCTAGCAATAGAATCCATGAGAGTTATAAAACAAAAAAATGGATAGACTTCCATCTGTTTAACTGATTTCTCTAATCAATATACTTTTCTCCTATAATGTCTTGTACAGACACACTCTCTCGAATACATAACTCCAGAATCAATTCAGTTGGGAAGTATATTCAATTCTACAAATGGCAAAACATGATGAAAATATGAACTGCTAAAGCTATCATGATGCTTAAAGGCACAGAGTTTTATTAAGCTATCTGTAAAAAAAATCACTGGATAGAAAAAAATTATTGAAGTCAACAATCACCAGATTTTCACAAGACAGCCAACTGCAATGATAATACTCTGGGACAATTATCTGATTTTCTTCTTGTTTCACCCTAACCTTACAATAGTACTTTAAAAAGAGTTCCTTGGGGAAATGGTATCACCCAGAGTTCCCACTTGCCCAGATGTTTCCCTCATTATGTTACAAGCCTGTCAAGAAAAGGCAAATTCAGGGTTATTCTAATGATAGCAAACACCTCATAAAAAACCTCTCCGAATTTACTTTTCCAAGGAACATCATTTTAAAAGACATTTCAAGTGCCCATGAGGAAAGAAAGCATCATTTATAAAACATTATTACCAGAAATCTTGAAGATATTAAAGAAAACATTCAGGAATGTCAAGCCAGTGATAAAACTGTAGCTCAAAGAGAGACAGCATCCTGAGGCCTTACCTAAAGCATGCAGTGGAGCATTCCCAAGCAGGACTCCCACCAAGTTCAACAGGACGCTTTATGAGTTAAGAGGACCTGATTCCAGTTTGTGACTGGGATGCTGACTCTGCAGATCTGGGTTCCCTCCTGTAGCTAGTGGTTTCACTTTGTGGACCACCAGCCAGGGACCCCATGCAAACAGAGTGGTTGGTACAGCCTGCACTCTCCTTATTTTTCCTCATGCCTCATAGAAATGTTCTCTGCTGGTACTATGATTCTTTCCAAGATGATAAAAGGGTTTATGCAAATTTATGGTGATAATAATGATACATTTTTTGTCAGTTCTTGACATGATTTTGGTGGTTGATTTTTCTGTAACACTTTGGTACATGGGAAAAAAGTTGGTCAGGACACACGCAACTGACTTGATCTACAAGCTTTGCTTGTGGATTTTGATGATTTTGTAGCTTTTATCACAGTCTACAAACATTTTAAATGAATGGCAGTACTCTATACTGAATAAAAAAGAACCACCTGCAAAAATAAGGAAAGAACAAAAAGTCCTTTACCTCTGCTGGACATAATTCACTAGCAGTTTCATGAAATCAGAAGACTGGAATGGATTGGCTGGGCCATAAGCCCTGTCCCTCACAATCGTAAGAATTTCTCACCCTGTTTCCTGGCTATTTCAGGACTGATCATCTCTGCCCATCTCTTGACACCTTCCAAGGAAAGCCATGCATTTTGTTCCCATATTTCGCAACAACGCACGCCTATTTGGTCCCCATCGCCCTGGGGAAAGCTGTGTCCTCACAAGGGAGGCCCTGGGTGGGATGTGCCGAGTCTGACATGGCCTGACCTGCCTCCATCCCTCGCCTGGCCCGCTACACACCCCTCAGGTGAGATGGCCATCGTCCACTATGACTCGTCTGTCATGCCCCAGTAAGACCCACGGGAGCTGCCCCGACGCCTCCAACACGGTGCCAAAACGTGGCACGGGGAGCAGCTGTCTTTTCCCACCCCTGTCCCCTGAGAGA
>NW_010170845.1:0-6432 GCF_000695765.1 Mesitornis unicolor | reverse complement strand
TATCTCCATGAGGCAGGCACAGGCACACAGCTTCACCCACAACATCCAGGGTTTTTGGGCTCTCCACAAAGATAAACTCATAGGAAACAGATGTGGGCGAGAGGTTAAACTTGGGAAAACAAGGGGAAAAAAAAAATGGAGTGACAAAGTAGTGGTGGTTTCCCTGCATCAGCACTTTACAGAGATAGCTCAGCTGCAGAGTGGAAGAAGGGTGGAGGGACATGGACAGCGCGGAGGGACATGGACAGTGCGGTGACCTTAACTTCTGGCTGCACGTGTTAAAGGGCCCGTCAGCCCTCCCCACACAGATCTCAAATCAGAAATATTCAGCATTTAAAGCTGTAGTAGGTGAATTACTGTTAGTGCATTAACATGTAGTTGCAACATGACCCCAAGGAGCTCCCATAAGCATGTCCCTGCTCACAGCCCCTCTGATGGCACGCAGGATGGCAGCAACGCTGGAAGGCAAAGACAACGCAAGGAAACTTGGCCCTCTCTGAAGCTTTGCTGCAGCCAGGAAGGCTGAGAGCAGGGCACCAAACTTTAGTCCCAACCACCTTGTTTACAGCTGCTCATCGCCAGCTCTGAGGAGGGGCCAGGCAACAGCGATATGTGGAAATGGTCTGTGAAAATAGAAGCAGCCCCTGAGCAACAAGAGACGATCCACCGAGGCGTAATGGAAGTGATTCAAGCAGCCTTTGGCACCCTGACATCTCCTTTGCGAGCCACCTCCGTAAACAGAACATTTGGAGGGGCTGCAGGTGTGGGCAGCACGCACAGGGTCCAGCCGAGAGCCACCTCATTCAGGTGCCAGCAGGTCCCCAGCACAAAAGAGCAAGTGGCAGCATACGGCATGCGGCGAGGAGGAGATTAATGGGCAGAGAACCTGCCTAACTGCTCACCGAACGCACCTGGTTACAGCAAACAACAGTTTCCCTCACTCACATCGCAGATCCTGCTCCAGATAAACGCACGACACACACGCTGCTGGGGAAACGTCTCCTACGTGCCTGGCTCCATCCACAACAGCGCTTTGGGGAAGGGCTGTCTCTGTGCTGACAGTGGCACCCTCCCCAAACTCTCCTGCGTGCCAGGTCTGACACGCAAGAGTGCCACCCGGGTACGCCGGCAGCGCAGGCTGGGCCCACGTGCGCTCGCCGCTGTCTCGCCTTCAAGCCAGAAGAAGCTGCAAGTTTTTTTTTAATCGGCAATTACAAGAACATTCTGCCTATTTTTACAGCGCTCCCCCTGCAAGCAGCAGGATTTCTACTGCCCAATTAGTAGTTCAAGTTACTATTTAAAGAATGACAGCTTAGGTGAGAGGAAGGCTGGCTCGGTAATCATTTATGTCAAGCTCATCGCTGGGATTTGTTCAGGCTGTTATTGGAACATTTAAAGTCATCCTTTCTCCCAAATTAAGTGCTGTAGGTTTCATGAGAGGGTCAATCATTAACTGCTCTTTGCTGACCTCTTCAAATCCCAGGCACACACCAGGTTACCAGAGGAACGAGCCCAGCTTTTTCAAGAGCAGCTGCCTTTTCAGACAAAGGGGAGGTTTCTTTTCATCTTGTTTCACGGATCAGGCTGAGCCAAGCAGGTGAGACACCCCCAGCTGCCCTGGCAATAGCTCTGTGGGACACAACCTCACCTTCCTTTTTTAAAAAACAAAACAAAACAACAAAACAGGGGAAACAGAAAGAAACCAGGGCCAAAGAGGCTGGGAGCATTGGTTAAAAAAAATCCCAGTGAAAGACATGTGCAAACAACTGATCTGCAGTCTGCCCACATAAGAACATGTTTTCTTCTTTCACGATGGTGTCATACTTCTGGGAACTGGGAGGAGATGTTCTTGCTCTATACCACCGCAAACGCAATTTATTCGGGTTTCCCTCTCTGCCTGTCCATCCCCTTGCACCATTCTGGGCACCTGGCTGAAAGCTCCACAGAACTGAGGCCCAGGCCCCCATTAAACTCCCACTTCCCTTCCCAGCTGTTTCATTTTGCAGCAATTCTCACCCAGGCCAGCACCTTCCCACCAACAGCTGCTGATCAACGCAGCGCGTTTCCTGTACAAATTCAACGTTTACCACGTTTACTCTTTTCCTGTTTACAGGGTCGCGTGCGCAGCCTTTCCACAAGCCACGGCGACATCTTAGCAGCTCAGAGGGGACCTTCAGATGGTAAATTCCTCACCAGAGACCCCAAATAAATAAAAGCAGAGAGCTGTAAGGCAGAACCTTCCTCCTACCCCGCGTTAAAGCATGTTAACCTGCCCCAAGTGAATTAGCTTCTCGTCCCTTTGGTTTTGTGCAGCCCTGTCTTAGAGGAAGGCCCTCTGTCCAGCTGGCTCCTTACCTCTGCTCTTTGTGAGCAGATCATCAAGTTCAAGACTTCTTTTTTGCCTTTTCAAATGTCTCAGTCCCAAGCCTTGAGCTTCCCAATTCCCATAACATCGCAGCAACGCAAGACCCTGAACAAGATCAAGTTCTCCAACAGCTGATAAGGCCCAAATCCTGATAAAGACTGCGGAATCAGCACTTACACCGAATAAAAGATGCTGCTTCAGTTGGTTAAAGGCCAAGTAGTAGTGTAGTAACATTAAAATGGGAACAAAGTGCCACTACTTGAATCCTCGTCAGCAAATTTCAAACATATCTCTCAGGATGTGGCCAAACCTGCCGCCCTGAACTGGAACAACCCCCCACCCAAAGGCCGTTGCACAATTACTTCAAGAATATTTGTTATTTTAACGTGGATTTTTAGGTGTCCATCTCCCACCTCATGCCACCGAGTTAAAGAGTCTGGCAGACCCCACAGGTTTGCACAGCGGCTGAGTAAAATCCAATACCAGAAGCCAAGGGCAGGCAGGGAAAGGGGGGGAATTTAAAGGAAGACAAGGAGCCCTTCATGGATTGCAGTCACTTTCTGGGCAGCTGCTGCTACCTTCAGAGAAGAGCCTGCAGAAGGGACAAGGTCTAGTTTTCTCTTTCGCTGGAAGGCATCGCAAAGTGCAAGAGCTTTTGCTGACAAACAAAAAGCCCTGCCAAGAACCTTTGGCTCATTAGGAAAAGTCTTTTTTTCTTTTTTTTTTTTTTGCAATACTTACATGCAAACAGCAGCATTAGGAACAACAAGTGCTCAAAGACTACGAGTTATAATTTGTTTGCACCAACCTTCCAGCCAAGTAACCCACTCGGGCTGCAGGATTCAATGGGTTGTGCTGAGAAAAGCAACTGCCGGGTCATCCTCATCCCAGCAAAGGGCAAAAATGACCTCAGGATCAGTCATTCAGGGCAGCTGCCAGGGACTCTGCCATCCCCACTCTTTGAGATGGGCTCTTCCCTACCAAATCACTGAGATTATTACAATGAGGACAAAAACAGAGAAAGGAAATTGAGTAAGCACGAATGAATGAGGAAACCGGCAGAACTGGTCCTCCATGTTCATCACAAACCATCACCAGTTCAGCAGTGATGGGCCAATATTTGAGGACAATGAGAACATCTAACCCCATAAATTTCTTTTCAGGGATTGAGTTCTCTTGCCTCAGGGGACAGGTTGGTCACTGGGAGGAGGAAATTGCCCCGGGGACAGCAATTTCACCACTGTCCAAACATTCACATCTTCCCCATGGTCTGCAGCACGGGCGCTCCCATGGAGAGAGCCAGACCAACCATTTGCAAACAAGGATAAGAAGCCAAGGAAGATCCCGCTGATTTGGGGTAAAGGTGGATGAATTGGAGACAATCAAAGCAAAGAGTAGAAGGTGGGCCCAGTGTGAAGCAGGGCTCTTGTCAGCAGGGCACATACATCCCAGGACACAGATAGGAAAATAGCTGCTTTCAGAGACAGTCAGCATTTGCTTATCAACTCTCATGGTTTATCTCAGTGGCAGAAAGCCACCACCTGAGAGGGTTAATGAGATCTTATACAGGCCTGTGACAAAGTCACCATGGCTTGTCAAGAACAAAGCAGCCTTGAAGTCCTAAACAGTCTCCAGCTGCTGAGGACGCTCCCTCACACAGCCTGGAGCACTACTGGAGACCCAGGTGACATGGGCACGCTTGGAGGAACCGCACTACAAGCAGACCATAGGACAGAGATCAAGCAGCCAAGCTGCAGCTGGTAGGAGACTCAAACACTTGCATGTTTGCCAGGTGCACCAACCCAGGCTCTGCAAGACTGAGGCAGTGCCCACAGGCACACAAAGCAGCAGATAAGACCATACAAGCAGCTGATGAATGAGGGGGAAAAAAACCCTGTATCACAACTGTATACTGTTGTATACAATAGTATCACAACTATTCACAGACACTTTTTGCTTGTTTCCCCACATTTCAGACTTCCCCCACTATTCTCAGCCATGTCCACGCACTTATTTCCAACTCCTTTTCTTCCCCTCCATCCTTTGTTTCCTCCTCCATCCCCATGCTCACCAGCCCGGAATGGGCTCATCCATCACCACACATTTCTGGATAGACCCCAAACACGCAGCTCCTGCCTCTCTTCACTCCACTACTCTCTTCTCCAAGCACACACAAACCTCCTATCACTAAAACAGCTTTCCAAATCCACACCACCTTTACTTTAAGGTTCCTTTCAACCCCACTGTCCATCTTACCACACTGTGGGATTCCACAGACCATAATTCTCCCCATACCCAAGCTGGGGATATATGTACACCTATGTGTTGGTTTTCTCAGGGTTATCCTTCCCACATCACAAGGCTGTGTCTGCAACATGGACAACCACTTCCTCTGGCTGGGCCAGGAGGTGGCTCTCAAACCTTCATAGAGACACAGCCTGGTTTGAGCATCCTGGCTCTTTGCAGAGGAAGAGGAACAAAATATCAGTAGTAATTACTTCTGCAACTTCTCCTCAACAGCAGCACTGGACTCATCTTATGGTCACCCACACTCTTTTCTTTCCTGTCACTAAGGAAAGGGTGCCTATAGTTTCCTCCTACAAGAGCCTCTCCACAAACCACCATCTTCCAGAATCCATCAGATCTTCCCTTGCAGAGATCAGCCAGGCCATCATGCAGAAGAAGAACTCATGGCTGAGTGGAAAAGGCTGTCAAGAAGAGCTTTACCTGATCTTTAAGGCTTCTTTTCCAATCATTCTGCAAAGCAGCAACAACTACAGGCACACTGCACCATCACAAGGACGCCACCGGTTTTGGAAAGGAGATTCCCACACACAGCAGCAACTTATTCACACAAATTTCCAGAGCATCATTACCTGACTCGTGGCACAGGTAGGAATAAAACCCTTCTGCTTTCAGCATGATGAGGAGGGACCCCCAGCCCAGCAGGACGGCAGAGAAGAGCAGGTTCTCAATGATGGCTGTGAACGCCATCCACCAGCGCCGGCGATGGGCGGTAGCAAGCGTGGGCGCCATTGCTGCGTGGGAAGGTGGCCTTGTTCAAAGTTTCAACCTGCAGGGACCAAAATACCACCCAGTGAGTCCACAGATGTAGCACGTGCTGTTCAAAGAGTGCAAAAAAGCATGGATTAAGAAGAGATCTCTCTACTGGAACACAAGCAAACCTGCCTGCTGAAGGTAAAGCACCTCAAGTGTGAAACTCACTTTTGCAGGTACCAGCTTGCCAAGTTACCCTGAGGGATGGGGGAGCACAGGTGCCCTTGGAGCAGCCCCTCCAGCGCACACACCATGTGGCAGAGGAGGGTTCAAGGACTCCGTTCCACTTCCCGAGCAACAGGTATGAAAATGCAGCAAACATCTACTGCCCAGAGTCCACTCCCCCATCACCTGTATGGGGCAGGTGGCCCATTTGTAAGGCAGTGACAAAACATGTGTGAGAGCAGGGGCTTCAGCCAGCACCTCAATCCTCCAGCTGCTTTGGGGCAGAGACTGGGACCAGGTGGGCAGCCCCACAGCTCAAATGATGACCCAACAGGTCTGCTCTGCCCCACACAGGAGCCCAGATCCGCTCTGGAAGGTGAGCACGTGTCCTTTACATGCCATAGGTCCTATATATGTGGTTCATACCACAGATAGCTCAGCAAGGAGCACTTTTTGCTGACTGCCGGACCACCCAGCTGAGAGACAAGGTGGGACACATCCTGCCCCATCCCAGCTGCGCTGACAGCCAGGTGAGCCCATGGCACCCACTGCTGCTGGGTGCCCACAGATGCTGCGGCTGCATTAACCACCTCCAGCTCCACCTGTCTCAGTCCCCATGGGGAATTTGGGGAGCCCTGCGGTGCAGAGCACTGCGGCCAGCTGTGGGCCACAAGGCAGGTGGCCATTTTAGACAAGTTGAGCCTTTTCCCCTATGGGGGAAATCAGCTAGATACACACCACAGCCCAAGGCAGCATCTCAGGGCTTTCCCCAGGATAGAGACCCCAGCTCTGGGTTGTTTTTTTGGGAGACAGGCCTGGCCCAGAGCTCCCTACAAGGGTGCCAG
>NW_010170844.1:0-16245 GCF_000695765.1 Mesitornis unicolor | reverse complement strand
CAAGAGCACATTGTCAGCTTGTGTTGAGTTTCTCATTGACTGACACCTATATCAGTATCTAGAATAATTTGTGGAAAAGTTAATGGTTTTCTGAATACGTAGATACACACATGAAAAGCCCGCTGTTATTTTCTATGGCAGAAAAGCACCCTCAGATTCACTTTGCCTTTGCATTAACATGTACATGGTTATAGTCCACCAGGTCTCCTGTACTTGTTTTAATGTTCATATTAAGCTTGGAGGCCAAAAGGGATTAGCACAGGTAGCATGAATAGGCAGTGTTTGATCAAGGTATAATAAATCTGCTTTTGTAAAATGTCATTAGAACATCTCACAGGAAGGTCTACTATCTATCCTAAACAATAAATATCACATTCACAGCCATACCCAACTCCAGCCAATGCCAGTGTCACATTATAATCTGTATCACTGATCTGAAAGTGCATTACTGTGTGGTCTTCTCACCTCTGGAATGTCTGATTGACATCAGCTGAAAGATTTTCCAGTAGTGAATTTAAAGGATTACTGCAGTTTTTCCGCAACTGAAGTCATGTGCCTTACAACATAGCAGAGGCACACAATAATCCTTCAGAAAAGCACTGCCTGTCATGTTTTATTATTTAAATATTAAAGGGCAGATAAGTATCCCACTTAAAAGAGACAGGGCTTAATCTGTAAACACTTCAAAGGGATCTCTAATGACCTGGCTTTAACTCATCTTTCTTCCTTTTAACTTAACTGCTGCTTTGATGTTCTCCCTAATCTTCATCTAACGCTCCCCTCAAGAACACATAATCACACAAGAGTTTTTGAGAATATAACATGCACAACTGACATATCAAATAAAAGTCACCAGTCATAAGGTTAGGCCTGGCAATCTAGTTTACTTACGAAGTAAATGAGGCCCCTGTGTGCCACACTCACTGCTGACAGATACCCTTCCCACCAACTCCACAACTGTACCACGACTGGAGAAAACAAAGACCTTTCCTGGCATTTGGCCACAGCTGGCAATGGCAACATAACCTGCGGGCAAGGGAAGCACTTGCAGGTACATTGACAAATGTTTCACCTTCACCTCTGTGACTTTGTGAACTTGTCCCACGCTAGTATTCGTGTTCCCTCAAGACTCCATCCATGTTACTCCACTGAAAGATTTTAAATCAATAGTATATGCAAACAATGGGCATTTCTAGCAGATTTTTTTTAATGCAAAGCAAACCCCAAGTAAGCTAATTTTCGTAATATCAAGACAGACACAGAAAGAGAATTACTTCTACTCCAAAGGTATTTCTTATAACCTGATGCTACTGCAGGTCTATGTGGAATGGAAAATCAGTGACTGGTTTTTACTCTTCAGAGAAGCTACTTGCCAGTGTAAATATATTTTATAAATGTTATTTCTGGATCACGTATGAAATACCCACACTATAAAAAATGGCACATATACACTAAGACTGTAAGACTAAATACTAGCAAGTAGTAGTATTAACTATTAACTCCTGACACCTAAGACTATATAACAGGATAATATTCTAAAACATTACCATGAAGTTTCTTCTTACAGAGGTACATTTCATATTTGGAAGTACGTGTGAGTTTCAGAGATGAAGTATTCAGTGGCTGCTCTGTCTATAGGGCAGAGCAAAAGACTGGCTGAACAACTGAGTTCCTGCTTTGTCTCCGATGGTGATCTTGCAGTGAATCCCACACGTCATTTATCATCTGTGCAAGCACTGACAATCTTGATTTCTCAGGTGTTTAGAAGGTGCAGAGGTTTTTGTGGAGGCATTAACCAGTCTCTTTCTCTGCTACTTAGTCTGAAGCGGTTTTCTCAGTCCTCAGAAATGTAAACATTTTCATAGTTTGCAGGCAAACTCCACTACCAGTTATGCCCTAGATAAGAGCGTGAAACCAAGAGCAGCAACGCAAGAGAAGACACCAAGCAAAGGACATCTTACTGCTGGTTAGTTCAGAAAGGCAGACATGGGATTTACCTCTATGATAGCTCAGGCAGTAAAACACATAGCACGCCAGCTCTGCACTGCATAATCAGGGCCCAGTTAAAAGCAAGCTACGCAGCCGCCTACACACTGAAGACTTGCTGTCAGTAAAATGCTCTATGATAGCCAATCTCCAAGTACGGGATGGAAAAGTTGAAAAGTAGTTTCAAAGTAGCAAGACATCCAAGTCAGCACAAGACTCATGTAACCCTTCTGTTTGTTTGATGTTTCATATATAACCAATAAGCCTTATGTCAAGTCCCACTGCACTGCAACACTGCTGTTTTCCTACAGTCTCCAGTGGGTTGATTATAATGCCTCCACTAAGTTAAGAGACTTCGTCTAAGCACTAAAGAGAGGTCGATTCTTGCATGCCCCAGGAATTCAGATGAATTTTGAAAGTGGTGGCAATAAGTTGGCAAAAACCTTAAACAAACCAAAAAAATCCAGTATTTAAATCACATTTTTCTATCTAAAAAGTGAACAAAAGAAACATCTCTCCTTCATGCAAGCAGAATGCAAATCAAAAGGTAAAATACAAATTCCTGAAAAAGACCACAACTCAATCAGTAATTCACAACTAGTAATTTATTCACTGACTTGCAATGGCATTTTACTCTGAAAAGCAAATAGCGGTGGTTCCCATCACACAGATTTCAGATACAGTATTCCAAGCAGATGGCTGTAGGAGTTTGGATCATTTTCTCGTTTACTGCTTCTACTTGCTTCTTGGTTTTAAATTTGGGACAATTCCTATCTAAGCACAAAAGTACAACGAGATAAGGGGTTTTCAGTTGTGTATTTGCATCCTGTGCTAATGACAGTGCAGATATTCATACCATCTAGTAATTGGCATAAACCTCAAAATAAACACTAGACGGTTTTTGGTTTTGTTTTAAAGTTACGGATACTCTATATTATACCATACCTGACATTTCTTTGAATTACAAATTTCTGTAAAACCTAAGACAGATAGAAAAATAGGAGAAAAACAGGGGGAAAACCGCAAATAGTCTATTTTGGGAGTAAGCTAGTACATTGAAGGGCAGTTAATAAGACAGTCTAAGCACACTGCTAAACTGGTGGCAAAACCTTCCTACACGAGATGAAGTCCTCAGACAGGGCAGCAGGGTTGGTTACCTACAGCAACAGCAGTGGCAGCAGCAGCTCTCATTTCCACGCTGGTCCAGCCCTGCGCCATGCTCCTCCAGGGCAGTGAGGCCAGGAGCACGTCCTGTTTGCCCATCCCTCTGGAGGGGCCACTCTAAGCAGGAGTCTGGAGATGCTGCTGATGCTGTGTCGATGGCACAGAAATGGTCTGACAGACATAAGCTATTTTGATGGGTGAATCAGCTGCTCAGTATCTTTAGCAGGGCAGGAATCATGGAAATAACGGACCTGCAGCTACGTGGGAATGCTAAAAACAACGCTTCTTACTTCTGACATATTAAGAAATCCAAATGAGACTTTTCAGGGAAAGGTATCTCTAACTGCTTCCAGGCTAAGAAAAGGTTGAACATTTGCTTGCTTACTTGATTATTCTTTAAAGACAAGGAAATATGTCTGAAATTTATTCAAATCAGGATGGTGGTGAGTAACATTAATCTCAAGGTCCTGCTATAAAATTAGGAATCAGTTTAAGGTAGTTGTTTTGGACAAATGAAGAAGAGGGAGCCAGGGGAAAATCAGGTTCAACTGAGACTAAGCAAAATGTGACTGGATCTTTTAATATTAATCTTGTATCTTAATAATAAGAGATCCTACTTTGTGGGATTTGAACCATGGCACAGACAGACATTTGGATAACTTAATTTCTACATGTTTGACTACCCACGAATATCTACAGACTTTGGGTGAAAAAAGCATTTTAAAAAAAATTATAACTTAAGACTTTACTTGGAGATTTTTAATTCATCCATTTTACCTATCACTGACTGTGGCTGTGGATATCAGAGTCACCTCGTACAGGTTCTGAAGGTGAAAAAGCCACAAAGGGAAAAAGCCAGTTCTGTCAGCAACAACGCACAATCAATAGCATCCCAGATTAGACCATCAGTGCCACAGTAAATCACTGACAATTTTTTAAGGAAACATTTTAAAGTGAATTCTTAAATAATTTAAAGGATATCTACTTCATACAAAAAAAGAGGTTACTAAGGAAGTGCTTCACAAGAGACCCAAAACTTTCATCACCTTCAGCTGAACTGAGCCTGAACTTTCAACATTTGTCTCAGCAAACTAAAAAGTCCATAACATAAAAACAGAAGTTTACAAGATTCCTTTAAAAATATATTTAAATAAATAATTATCTCACGTCCACATTCTCATATGTCCACAATCTTTAAGTACACCATACACTGTTTAAGAAAAAAAAATATGAGTAGAAAAAGAAGATTAAAAAAGAGTGCGTTGTTGGCACAATTGCTGACTGGAGTGAATTTGTGTTCCCTTTCCATTGAATTTTTCACAGAGTGACATTACCTGAGTAATTCTACAAAAATAATTTTCTAGTGGGACTCAAGTGGATAGATCTTGACAGAATCCTCCCGTTCTGTTAATATTAGTTAAAATTAAGGCTGGAACAACATGCTCTAGTACTCCCATGTTCACTAAAACGCAAGAAGGACCTTCGGTACTAAACTGAATTCACAAGAAAAGCAGACCATCAATCATAGATGTGGTTAATTTTTCAGCAGAAAACCCCAGAAGGTCATGTGCTATCAAAACTTCATAAAATGGTATAACAAACATGGAGTCGTTTTCATGCATTCCTTCAAAACTGTTCTACAGAATGCAAAAGGACTCTGTTGCATGAATGTATTTTCTTCAGAAAAGATTACAATTTTTAGGAGAGAACACCACTTCTCACAATATGTAATATATCTAATATATATTATAATATATTATTCTCATAATTGTATACCTTTGACATGCATAAAGAAATGCATGTGGCCATTACTGTTTTCAGAGTCCCTCTGAATGCACTGCCCATCAGCTGCAGATTGTCCAGCCAACTGCAACTACACATCTGCAGCAACTGGATTTCCCAAGTCATTTAGCATGAAGAGTTAAAACTCTCTTAGGGAGAACTTGTATTTATTCTTGATGTCTTCAAAAGTACCATTGAAGCCAATCTTAAAGTTTGATTTGTCCCTAGTGTTTCTTTCCAATTAATACGTGGTTCCTAAGCATAAAAGGCTATTGAGACTGGTGGTAGAAAAAGGGGAAAAGAAAAAAACAAGTATTGCTTCCTTTGAGTTCCTTCTGCATGGAAAATGCTGCAAGCAGCTCAGCTCTGAGTAAACCAGGGGGTGCAGCTGGAACCAGTCCATGCTCTGCTTCAGTAACAGAAAAATTACTGAAGCGTTCACCCCTTTTTCAGATAAACATCTGGACAAAGCGGCCAGTGAGATTAATTTGGAAGCCATTATTCACCACTACACACACTATGTTTGATAAAGAAAAGCACTATAAACAGGCAACAAGCTATGTGGCGTGACCTAGCTAATCACTAGGCTGGTGTTAATGACCACCAAACCAACCACCTGGCCAGAACGGGAAAAGCATCTGAACATTTACAGCTACTTACAGCTCAGGTTTCACCTGGCCAGCAAGATTTCAGCTGCAGGGCTACACTGTGCTTCACTTCTCACTAACATCTTCAGCTCCTCAATTCCTGCAGCACAACATGTCGCTGATGAGCTGCTCATAAAACTGCTTGTCACAAAAACTAATAGCCATAGAACAAAATATAGAGTTTGTACGCAAAAAAAGACCACTTTTCTTACTTGAAGAATTCCTACCTTCCCCTCACCTGTTTCTTTATTTTCTTTCCTTGGTTTACATACGTCATGACTGGACCTGCAACTAAAGCTTTCTGGGAAGTAACAGTTCCAAACCTTGTGAGGGATTAAAATTCTGCTTGTTATTAAGAAAAAAATGTGTAAACCTGAAAACTTTCCATTAAATGTATCTTTTTTCCTATGACACATGTGCAGTCCATGGTAGCTTTCCTTCAGTGACCAACATGTAGGCAAACAGCAGCATACTGACAGCTCATTTGATAACAGCAGCCACCACTAGCAGCAATCTGCAGGTGAATCATGCTGAAAAATGGACAAGTATTTAAAATTATTTGCTTTAATGCAGATAGTTGCATTTTTGCTACTTTATCATCTTGCAATATCAGAACCATTGAGAGAGCGTAATGAAGAAATACGAACTAAAAAGCTCAGCCTCACTTCACCCAAAACATCTTATTCTGATCCACAGGCCTTAATCTAAAAAAGCCTAAAGAAGCCTTAAATGCCCTTCAGCTTGCCCAGTTCAGGTCTACAGGTTGTCCCTCCCGTGCGTTTTCTTGGCTTGGGTGTCTCAGCCGCCTTTGAAGCCTGTCACCAAGAGCGTGGGAGGATTCTGCGGTTTAACCGTGGCAGGAGGCTGACACCTCTCCCTGTCCCTCCAGTGTCTGGATCAGACTCCGAGGGACATGTGGGTGCCTACAGCTGTGTGGGGCCTGGTTGAAGCTCACTACTTGACCCTTTCTTCCCCCGTTCCTCTGCCAGTCCAGAGAGCAGAACCTAGGCTCTGCTAGATATATAAATTACATGAAGCCACAGGGACCACTGCTGCAGCGGGCGAGGAGCATCACCAGTGTCTTCAGCCACAGGGCCCCATGACCCTTCACAGACAGTGAAGATACACATGGGCATAACGGCCTGTAGGATAAGTGTGTTTGTAAATCAAAGAGCTCCCAAACTAGAGAAATCAATACGAATTAATCTGTAGTTTACAGGTATTTAACTGTTCTTCTTGATTGTATCTCAGTTCACCGAAAGTCCACATAAAGGTTGCCTAATGTGGTTTCACATGGAGTAAACTGCACATCAAGATGTTTATGGTGGAAATCCAGGGAAAAAACTCTCTATTTGCTCTCTTTTTAAAAAAAAAAAACCAAAAACCAAACCTCTGTAAAAAAGTGAAAGAATGTCGGAAGTTGTACAGGAAAAACCACGCAGGAAAAAGAACATGACTTGAAAAAATATTTAATAATTTCTTTTACCTGTTCCATGCGTTTGCATGAATTTAAATTTACAAAACATTTGTTATCAGTAAAATTTCTATTGCTAACACATCTCCTTCTAGGAAGCAGAGCTCATCCTTTATTAAACTCTTCACTAATCTGAACATTGCTGGAGGATATCCATGGAGTGGAAGTACACACGCTGATAATAAATGTCGTAAAGGGAGCAAGAACACTCCTCATCACCTAAAACTGCTTACGTTGCTTTTAGCCTTTTTTGGGATCAATGCCTATTAGAAAGAGAGAGCGGTACTATTTTCACCAAGACCCACTATGCTCTCAAAGGTCTCCTGACCTCTTCCTTTACAACTACAAAAGTGAATTTTCACACAGAATCACAGAATCGCTTGGTTGGAAAAGCCCTCTGAGATCATCACGTCCAACCGTTCCTGTCTCCCCACTAAACCATATCCTTAAGTACCTCGTCTACTCGCTCTTTAAACACATCCAGGGATGGTGACTCCACCACCTCCCTGGGCAGCCTGTTCCAGCTTCTGACGACCCTCTCAGTAAAGAACTTCCTCCTTATCTCTAACCACTGCTCTGCCCAGAACTCGTTAGCAGTGGAAGCAGCAAAGCGAGCCATTGACTGAAGTTCCTAATGATGCCTGTTTAAAAAGGCTGAAATGGGAGAAGATGCAAGAACCCAGCTAAATACCTGGGAGAAAAGACAGCACTGGTAACAGGAAGCATTTCTGTAATGTATTGACTTGGCTGGCAAGCTCTGATATAATTAGAATAAGAAATAACTGCAGCAAACTGCTGGCATATGCTGAATTTACTGGTGTCCATATTGCTTAATGGGCCATCACCATCACTGGTGGGGTTTTTCTGTTTGTTTTTAAGGCAGACAACAGTTCTGCAAAATGAACAATCTGTACAGGACAACCACAGATGAAAGAGGAGCTTTCCATTAGGGAACCCTGATTTAGTAACAGAGGATAAACAAGAACAGAGGCAGATTTCTAGATGAATGGTCTCCCTTAGCTGACCGCCTGGCAGAACCCATGACAGCTGATTAAGAAGAAAAGTGGAAAACGCAATTAAGCCATACTATAGGTAACAGTTTCATACTGTACTGTCATCTCTGAAATGCTCTTAAAAGGAGCTCTTTGTAAGGTCTGACATAGCACATAGATAAACACACTTTAACAGCAAGAAGCTAAAACAAGTAAGTAAACTAGAAACAACATGTATTCCTTAAAAGTAACTTTTAGTTAATTCAGTAAATTTAGTCAGTTTGGTAAATTAGCACAGAAGAGCCTCAGATTCAGGTAAACCGATGCAGACTTCAAGAGAAGTAGCCAGAGTCGCTTAGCTGTTTAAGTCGATAGTTAAATACTGTTTCAGTTTCTTTGCTGAAAAAGCAACATAAAGAAGCTAAACCAGGCTAATATGTGCAGAGAATTCAAAACAGAACAAATCACCCCAAACCAGCCAACACACACACACAGCTCTTCACATTTATCCTTAGAAATGCAAATGGGCACTGTCCTGTTAACGGGTGCTAACCAGCACCGCACCGTGCCAGCTCAGCTGGGTTACAGATGAGCAGATGCCTTTATGTGCTTCTGGTGACAGCCTTAGGAAAAGCGTCAGAGATCAAACGCTCCTCAGAGCTGAAAGTGTGAAATGCAAAACCAGTGATGAGGTTGAAAAGCAACAAGGACAACAGTGAAACAGGTCACTGCCATTGAGCAGAATTTGTATTACTGTGCTGGTGAGTTAACTGTGAGAGTCTGTGCGTGTACACTACTTTAATTTTCAAGACTCCCCTTTCAGCAACGCCAGATTCACCTGTTATTTTCAATCAAAACTTGATTATTCTATCATGTTGATACAAATTGGGAATGACTTAATAAAAGCAAAGGGACAAGTGACCCAAGGGACTTCTCAGACTGGTACAGATTTTCCAAACTTTCATCTGTTGTGGGTGTTTTATGCTCCCTGTCACCATGAGCCCCACAATCACCACGCTGAAACTGGACACAAAGCTATTTTTATTTCACAGATGGGAGAGCAGTTGGGATAAAACACAAAACCCGAGCAGAACAGAAACAAAATACTCTGGATAATATGTAGATTCAAAAAGGTAGAGACACACATAATACACATAGGTATCTGTGGGCTGTAGGTGCCTGCATGATGAGCAAGTAGTTGCACGTGTAGGTGCCTATATGTATGAGCTGACCTAAGATCCTTTATAAACCTTGTCCTACTGAGTTTCCCAATATCACACAGAACATACCTGCATTGCATAATACAGAACGGTAAAAAGGCACTTCAGCTACAAGTAATCACACAGAATCGCTCGGTTGGAAAAGACCTCTGAGATCATCACGTCCAACCGCTCCTGTCTACCCCCTAAACCATATCGCTAAGTACCTCGTCTACCCGCTCTTTAAACACATCCAGGGATGGTGACTCCACCACCTCCCTGGGCAGCCTGTGCCAGCTTCTGACGACCCTCTCAGTAAAGAACTTCCTCCTTATCTCTAACCTGAACCTCCCTTGGCACAGCTTGGTGCCGTTTCCCCTTGTTCTATCCCCCATCACCTGGGAGAAGAGACCAGCACCCACCTCTCTACAAGCTCCCTTGAGGCAGTTGTAGGTGGTGATGAGGTCTCCCCTCAGCCTTCTCTTCTCCAGGCTAAACAAGCCCAGTTCCCTCAGCCGCTCCTCATCAGGCTTGTTCTCCAGAGCCCTCCCCATCCTTGTAAACAGTAACAAGTAAAACAAAGCAGCAAATGCTGCAAAGGCAAAGAAAAAAAAAAGCAAAAGCAGCAAAAATGCTTTAACTTAATTTCATCCACACTATCCCTTGCAAAATCTTCCAGGAAGGAAACACATGTAAGCAGATCTCCTGTCTCAGTTTAGTCTGCAGTCTTTCCCCATCTTGGTTTTGTTAAGAGAGCCCAGCTCATAAAATCTGCCTGCAGTTCTGTAAACAACCTCAACTGGATGGTGCTCGGCATATGCTTTAAAAGGATACTGAAACAGAAGCCCAAGACAGACATACAGGACTCAGATTTGAGAGACTAGTAGATCTTTCTCGTTTGTTTTGCTCCTTCCTATGTCAGGCATTGGAAAGTACTGAGTCATTCTCTGCTCCGGAAATTCATTATCCGCAACTTGGTTCTAACAGGACTCATAGATCATCTATCTCTTGACAGTAAAACAGACATTGCAAGGGAAGGAAAGATACCTCAAGGTCAAATATTGCTTGGTGTTTGTGATTCACACAGCTCCACGCCATACTGCTTCTTTCTGCTTTCCTTGGCTAGTTTCAAGAGAGATGACTACGTCAAGGGAAACATTTTCAAATTAGCGGGACAACAATATAGCTTATAAATTATCTGAGAACTGTGCAGTTGGGGAATTGACATTTTAAAATGTTATTGATTGCATAATTAGCATAGATAATAAAATTTAGTTAACATTTATCTATGCATTAAAGAGAGTGTGAAAGCTGACTGTGAACATCTGACAAATATTTCCACTAGGAATCTGATGACAGATCTGACAAGAGATGCTTTCCTACGATCCTGAAATGCGTAATAGATTTGAAGAAAAACCTCTGCTAGACCCATTTAGTAAACTGATCCTTCTGCAAACTGTTTTACCAACTAATAAATCCCTTAGACACCACCCAAAGCAAGTACCAAGTCAGCATCACAGCATGGATTTGTCAGTAACGGTGTTTGTGAGCACGTCCCTTTTCTCTGGAAGGGCCAGCTCCCGTATCGCTCAGAGCACGCTACTGCACTCCTTAGCACAGCAGCAAAACCAGCAAAAAGGTACTCAGCAGGCTGCAGGTGTTAGGGACACTCCAAAAAAATGTCTTTTAGTCAGAATATCCTCGTTTGAAGGGTGGGGGGAGGAAAAAGGGGCAAAAGAACCTTTTTCCTGGAACACATCCATCTCAAAGAGGTTTCGTGGGAGAGATTTGTCATGACTGGGCTCTATTTTCCCATCAGAGTAGAGAATAGGCAAGCGGTTGGAGACTGCAGACATGAGTCAAGTAGAAAAATCTAACCAGTGGTTACTGGCTACTTTGGACAATGTCATTTCTTCACTGGTAAGTTTGGTTTTAAAGAGCTTGAAAGGTCTGTTTCACTCCAGTGGCAGAACAGGAAACCTGACATTTTGCAGAACCTGGATTTCTAATTAGGCTGTAATTGCATTCTTTCCTTTCATACCTCACCTGGGCTCCAGGTGGGCAGAGACTGAGTCCTTCCAACACCTCTCCAGAGGCTTCCCGTGAAACAGCTACATTTATGCTCCAAGTATCACAGTGCTCATACCCTCTGCTTCCTCTCGTTTTAAATGTAAATGTATTCAGCTCTTCCCTGTAATGAAGAAGCTGAAGTGCAACCTGAAAGGTGGAAAATGAGTTTGGGTAAAACAGCAACAGGCAACCCAAACATTTTGCGAGCACTAAGGAGTCATGAATTAATCATAAAAAGATCCACTTTTGTATATGTTGTCTGTAGATCTAACCAAACTATATGATAGCAGAAACTAAGTGACACGTGTCTGGTAATGAGCAAGTTACTTTTGTAACTTTTTCTTTCAGTATAACCCCAAAATTTCCCCAAAACAAGCTAAGCCCTGCAAAGTTGTTGTGTGTTATTTATAAAACATTTATCCAAATAAGGCAATCTCAGCAGAACCCAAATAGCCACAGTGAAGAGCAGGGATGACTCTCGGTGAGTACGGATAGAGAACATGCGGTGCCAAGGTATCGGAAGAAGGGAGCATATCTGCTTGTTGGTTGGTTGGGTTTTTTTCAGAGGGACACGTTGTTTCTTTAGTAAAACGAAAACTTTAAAAACACAAAACTTACTTCAGCCATAACAAACACATAGGTAAACATACACAGAAATAAAACACAAAGAAAGCACTAACCTTCAGGTAATTACTTTGCCACAATATGTCTAGACTGCCCAAAATTAGTTTATTAAACTGTCATAAAAACTAGAGATGTAAAGAAATAAATTTTTCCATATGAATTCTCCATCTAAATGTCATCTTTTTCTTTTGAGAAAAGCACTTTATGAAGTGTTTACTGCTATCCTGGTAACAGACTATCCAAGCACAAGAAGCAAATTCAATCTCGTGTTTAAAAAGATCTCACCCACACCGTAAAAAATGAAATACGACGCCAAGACAAATGAAGGCAGGAAGATGAGAAAGGACTTGTCAACAGTGAAGTGATTCCTCACATTTACTAATGCTCCTTTGCTTTTCTACCATTTCTGTCCTTGGAAGCTCACTGCTGAAGGGGCAAAGAGACCCCTGGACTAAAAAGCCCAAATCATTACCACAGAGTTTGAAGTAAGTGTCTCCAAAGCTACCAATACTAATAACAAATAAAATTTTGCTAACCAGTACTAACGACACGGACCAAGCCCAAAGAGGTAAATGCCTTCTAAAGCTAACACTCCAACTAAATCACTCCTATCAATAATTTGCCTGCTTCCAGTAACTGTGTCTGGGAGGAAAATGGTAATTGTATCACAGAAAGCAGAAAACAGCATCAATGCACAACAAACATTCCTGTAAAGATCTGCAACAGGGACATTAAGACTGGTCTGAATGAAGCATGGATGGAAATACCTGTGTGTAGAAGCACCAGAAGAAACAACAGAACAGTGACGTGCTGATGACCTGACTGACAGCTATCAAACTGGGAAGCACTAGACCATGTTGTTTCCATCAAGATCAGGCGGACTGTGCAATTTCTCTTCCTCTTACCCCAGCAGGAGGTCATACTGCAGCCGTAAAGTTACCACAAACCAGAGAAACAAAGAAAACGGGCAGCGTAAGATGCAGTACAAAGTAATCAAGGTTGAAGCAAGTTTCATGCCATAACTGCTGGCACCTAAAGGACATAAAAGACCTTTCCAAAACTCAGCTCATCACCACAATTCAGGTGAAACCCAAAACATATAGTGAGGATTCAACACCCAGCACCCTTGTCCCGTGGGCTGCACATGAGGATCCTGGCCAGACCCCTTGGGTACACGTGGTTTGGTGCTGGTGTTCTCTCAATACCCTAAGGAGCTGAAAACAGAGGAGGTTTCCCATGCGTAATGAGTAATATTGCGTGGTTATTTCCGCAGTTCAAGAACTGGCTCTTCTCTGGGAATATGTCATCACCAGAGCTGAACTTCCTTTGCCTGCAGCCTCCTCTGAAAGTCCCTCTAGAAGTACCAGCAGACCATAAAAAATCCTGTTTGGTTTCCTGAAGCGTGTTTACCCCCTCCTGGTTCAAGCACCATGGGTCGATTCCCAGCACACAAGAGTGCGTTGTAAGAAGGAAGTGAATGCCGCTTAGTTTTTCCGTGGCTATACTTCTGTCTGCTTCCCAACAGAAAGGAACCAAAAGCTTTTTATCTCCTAGCAATTCAGATCACAAATACAAATCAATGTCAGTCACACATATAATTTTGATACTTTCTTGTCAGCAGTTAAAAACCAAATAAAACAAAACAAAACTCCCTTCTCTATAGAGGAAGAAAACTAAGGAAAATACAAGAGTTAACAGTAACGCCATAAAATAAAAATGCAACTTACTACTTAGCTAATAGTTCTGTACTCCTCTGACTCATTCAGTGCCAGTTACTGGGTCACCGTTCTCACTAAAGAGAGCCAATAATATAAGTTACAATCAATACAAGCGAAAGACAACGCATTCTTCACTTACTTGGAGCCAAAGCAAAAATATTTCTCATCTCTGTTAATCCTGTTTTTAATGCTACACCAGTTAAAGATAGTTCAGGGATGTTTTCTCTAATTATTCACCTGAAGTAGTCCTTTATATTTCAGCTAGGATTATCCAGAGAATAATACACTTGTATTCCTTTCCTCACAACACACTTGTGCCCCAGGAAATTTAACTGCCTCCATCTAATCCCGTGAAAGTCCTTTCTGAATCACCTGGGGATTGAGCTTGTGAATGTCACATTGTTATTTCTTGGTGGGACTGTCAATCGGGGATTAAAAGCAGGAAAACAAAACACAGGGTGAAGTGGTTTGCTACAAACATCACCTCAGCCAGCACCAAAATGACATCAGACGGCATTAAGAGGAACCACTCTGAACAATGAGCATGGGAAAAAGTGCCTATTTTGTGTTCTTTTCTCTCTGCTTTTTAGGATTAGTAGCTTATTGCCTTTTTGTGGGTGTTTTTTGGTTTCCTTTTTTTTCCCTTCCCCCGCCCCCTCTCTGGCGCTCTCAGTGTTTCCCAAATAACATCATGGGCGCCTCACAGAAGTTTACAACAAAAACCCACCATCAGTCGTGTTTTCACCCATTTTCATCAAGTCATCCTCCAACCAAACACAAGATTTTTTTCTCTTCACACTTCTGCACAGTTACGTTCACAGCAGTGGCAGCAATATGGAAGTCACGGGTCAGACCTCACAAGATGTGTGCTCACCACTGACAAGTTAAACGTGAGCACAAAGGCTTCTGGAAGCAGTCAAAGCACAAACACTGCACACCAACGCCCCCCCCAGGCACAGAAGCTTGATAAGCAGCCCAGACCCTGGACTGAGAAGTCCCAGCCACACATGAAGAAGCCACAGGTGCTTTGCAAACGCAGATCAAAGGCCAAATCGTAATAATGTATAAAGGTATCAAGAAAGGCAGAGGGAATGCAGCAGTCGTATCGCTTTCATAGACCTTTTCAGCTGGCCATAAGATAACTTATTCTCTATGAAATATGTTCTTCTAAGTTAAGGACTTCTTAAAAAAATGAACCGTTTAGCGTGAGAAAGGAAAAAAAGAAGAGTCATGAAAGAAACAAACCAAGAGAAGCAGTCACAACTGAGAAACAAGGCAGCGAGCACGGTCCTAGCCCCTGAAAGCGAAAGCAGAGCACAAGGCACAGGATCTGACACACAGGGAAACACAGGCAACAGCTGTAGTGTGAAGAACTGGATCTATTCTTCCCAGACATGGGAAGACAACTTAGATACAGCTGCTTTCTGTATTTCTATCAATACAATTCTATACTAGCAAGGTCCTCACAGCTTTGCAATGTAAGAAGCAATCCCATCCAAGCTCAAAAGTGCAAAGATACAGCTATATATGACTAATAGCTTGTATATTTTTAGAAATACAGGGATCTGAACTCTGTTTCATCCAATGTATACATTCCCTTTCCATACTATTGATGTTGTATTATTTTAAATTAATTTATGGTGTGTTACGGTTAATTTTTTCAATAAGGTTCCAAGACCTTTGAATACCTGCTTTCTCCAAGCTCACAGGTTGGAGCTATACATGCTGGAGATCGCCTGTTCCAACACAGTTCAGCAATCGGGGGACAACCTCCCTCCCCAAACCATTCATGTGAGCCCTTTGTCCTGGGAAAAGGCTCTTGAGTCTGGGAAGACACAAGTAAATTTTCATTTGGGAATAACAACTCTGTTGTGAGTCCAGAACAAAGGGTTAACATGGGAACGGACCAAAACAATTCATGTCACAACAGCTGTGACAGTCTGCTTCCCTGAGGAAAAAGAGAAAACCAAACCAAAACTGTTGTGCAACTGCATGTACAGCTTTGCTGGCTAACAAGGCTTTTCTATGCTGGATTTGAGCAACATGACGGACCCTGCACCACGTGGGTCTGAGTCTGCTTACGCATTACAGTGAATTCAGGCTATCTTGTACATGTTTCTACACGGGGCAGAATTTTCTTAAATCAATATAATTTAAAGGTTTACTTCACGTAAGAATAAGTAAGTCAAAGCATACATAGCTCACACTAGAGGCTCTAGCTGGGACACCCAGCACTGTTTGGGGGCGTTCATGAAGCAACATGAAACTAGATTGCTTTTTTGTCTGGTTGGTTGGTTGGTTGTTTTTTCGATGAACTCTGATTTTGAGATTTTATGTATCTAAATAAATAACTCTAGTGTAAAACAAGAGATTGAGACAGAAAGGAAGACAGGTTTGCTCCAATATTACTCCCTGTGCAGCATGACATTTGTAGGAGTCAGAAGCCAAGCCTCCACAGAGCCTTCCCATTACGACTGGGGTGGGAGGCAGGAGCTGCTGAGGAAGGGGGTGCCCTCTTCAGAGCAGCCTGCTTGGAGGAGTCGGGTGGCAAAGGAATGATTGCAGAGGACACTGAGTTGGGAGGGAGGG
>NW_010170843.1:0-7112 GCF_000695765.1 Mesitornis unicolor | reverse complement strand
CACCCTCATCATAAAAAATGTCTTCCTTATATCTAGCCTAAATCTACTGTCCTTTAAAGTCATTATCCCCTGTTCTATCACTACAGGCCCTATTAAGAAGTCTGTTTCAGTCAAGACTGATTTCTTTGAAATGAGTACAGGGAAAGTACTGGACAATCAGTTATTGAGTGATATGGATGTCACCAAACCAGCGCTACACTTCAAATTCAGAGGTGCAGAAGTGCATGATTTTTCTAAGAGGATAGGTTTTGCTCCAGTAAGCCCAGACTGACTCACTGGACGTGTGAGATGTCTCGTAGGATTTTCAGTAGCATAACTGAAAGCTCAGCCTGGCTTTGAATCAGTGAATTGATCACGGAAAGGCAAAATTATCTCTTGGATAATAAGATGACCCTTGTGAAACAGTTTTGCGGATTTTATTCACTTCTTAGTATGGTCTAAACTAACCAAAGCATGATTATTGCTTTGGCACTGACAGCATCCAAAACTTCCCAAGCAGCTTGAGTGTCAAAGGTTGATTTTAGCCTATATCTAACTTAGTGTTGAATTTATTTCAGTGTTTACCTGCCTGGCATGAGATCGTCTGTGACTGTTTTAGCAGCTAAAGTTGTTAATTTTTTAAAAATCTAAACCTTTTCACGTCCCCTTTTATTGGGAACCATCTGCTTTTTAATCCAACCCCGAGGTCCTGCAGCAATGGTGACTCTCACACCCTTGCTGCAGAAAAATGATTGCATATTTTCTGTCCCGAGCTATTGTGCAGAGCCAGTGTTTGAAAGGCGCTCTGGGGCAGCCTTTGGCTGGAAATGAAAATTGCTTTTGGGAATCCCACAAAAAGGATTAGCTTTGACTTCATCTCTGGTTCGTTCTCCAAATTAATAATCAATCTGCCAGCTGGACCCATGCCAAGCACTTACATGGCCTGCCTGGTTAGCGAGGGGAGAACAGCCCAAGCGAGGAGTTTCAGAGAACCACAGAACCATTGAAGTTGGAAGGAATCTCTGGAGATTATTTGTATTATTTAAGTCTCATATATATATATCCCACATTTTAAAAACCTCTTTCTGATCCATGCCTCTTCCCACAACAGAGGCTCTCCATTTGTGCAAATTCCCATTCAGAACAGCATTTCTATTTAAGAAAGTCCTTAAGCATGTGTTTAGCTCCTATTTAAATCTACAAGGCAGTGCTTAATTGCTTTTCCCCATCAAGTGCTCAAATAATGTTCATACCCATGTTGTAACATATGGTGAAACATTTTCTTGCGGAACATCATTGGAATTACACTGGAGATAAATCTGACCATAGACATTAGAGACAGAACCAACTTGTCGGGTTTCCTGCTAACCCTTCCATTACAATGGTTTTTACGCCGGTCTGGTTTGGGGATTTTGACAATTCCTCTTTGACTGGCTTGTAAGCAGTCTGACTACACTCTTCTCTAATATTCTGCCCACGTTTTCTCTTTAGTGCAGTTCTTCTTTCTTCCCTCCCCTCTCGAGACCTCCTGGAAATAATTCTGCTTCCTTATTAGTGTACCTGTATTCAATATTTGTGAATAACTCAAATTCTTCATTTTTTCTTTACCACTGAGCTGTAGGCATGGGTTTTCCATTACAAACCTAGTGTATTTTTCTGCAGAATCAAAAGTTTCTCTGTGGAAATAAAGGCTCAGTACTGATCTGGAGATGAAACCTGTACACACAAATACACACACGTACCTCCCCTTAAGGGCACGTTCATTAAAATCCCATTTCTTTCTGCAGCTTTTAGTCAGGTCCATGATGGAAATATTTTGCACAGAAATATGCAATATACGCTTTTTGTAATATCCCACTTCTGTAATTTGAAGAAAGCCCAGTTTAACAATTTTTATATCACAGAATTCAATGATAGAATCATTTCAGATCTGAAGTCCGCCCTGAACTCTGAGGCTTTTGGTAACATCTGCTGCCTGAACATTTTTCTAAGCAGAAGACTATCTGCACCCGACAAGGTTAAAACTTCCTCAGATGTGATTCCGTGGACCATGGAGAGATCTCATCAGATCTCTCTTGGCAGTATTGAATATGTTGTACAATCATAGAATCACAGAATGGTTTGGTTTGGAAGGGACCTTAAAGCTCATCCAGTCCAACCCCTGCCATGGGCAGGGACACCTCCACCAGCCCAGGCTGCTCAAAGCCCTGTCCAACCTGGCCTTGAACACTGCCAGGGAGGGGGCATCCACAGCTTCTCTGGGCAACCTGTGCCAGTGCCTCACCACCCTCACAGTGAAGAATCGCAGAATCACAGAATCACAGAACGTTAGGGATTGGAAGGGACCTCAAAAGCTCATCCAGTCCAATCCCCCTGCCGGAGCAGGAACACCCAGATGAGGTTGCACAGGAAGGCGTCCAGGTGGGTTTTGAATGTCTCCAGAGAAGGAAACTCCACAACCTCTCTGGGCAGCCTGTTCCAGTGCTCTGTCACCCTCATTGAGAAGAAGTTTCTTCTCAAATTTAAGTGGAACCTCCTGTGTTCCAGCTTGTGCCCATTATCCCTTGTCCTATCATTGTTTGTCACCGAGAAGAGCCTGGCTCCATCCTCGTGACACTCACCCTTTAAATATTTATAAACATGAATGAGGTCTCCCCTCAGTCTCCTCTTCTGCAAACTAAAGAGACCCAGCTCCCTCAGCCGTTCCTCATAAGGGAGATGCTTCACTCCCTTAATCATCTTTGTAGCCCTAAGAATTTCTTTCATCTCCAGCAATTGCTGCTGGACAGGCTCAGACACTTAGCTCAGCTTTCTCAAGCTTAGTCTGCCTCTTCCCACGTGGTAGCACGTGGACAGTGAAAAGAGGCTAATGACTCTTCTGGTGTGTCCTCTGACCTGCAAAAGCATTCCTCCAGTCTAGCTCCAAGCCACATCCCAAAAGGGTGCAGAGGTGTTCCTATCACAAGGATTGCAGGGCAAAGGGAATAAGTAATTAAGTAGATTTACAAAGAGGAAGGAAAGGATGAGAGTTTTTTTTTTCTGAGGAGCTTAAAACCAAAGGAATGGACATGCTCTTCAGAGCACCGAGCATTGGAATATTCTGAGTAGTTTAATAACTGGTAGTAATTAATAATCACTGGTAGTAATGAGAGCCGGATTTTCATTTTCTATTAATTGACAGAGTTGGACTTATTCTGAGGCGATTTACACCAAGTTTCTGACTCAGCAAGTCCCATGGCACCCATCCTTTGTGTGATTTAAAACAGCTTTTAAATTAAAACTGGATGGCTTTGATCTAATTGATTTCTTTGAATCCAACAGGATAAATAAGCAAGCAGCAGACCAGGTCATATAAGAGCAAAGGGTGGTTATTATAATTTTTTATTTTTTGCCTAGATATCGCTATGTCCTCTTTCTGTACGTGCATCTAGAAATGGATATCAGATGGTGCCAAGTGTGGCTTTGGCCTTGGATAGACTTTATTCTGAAATTACATTCACTGCTGTACTGTCAGCTTTTCTGCCCTGGAGTGTGAGCCCAGGCACAGCATCTAGGGAGTGTTACTTTTTTTCCTGATACCTTCCCTGGGGTTTCCTGTTTTGGTAGGCTTTCTGATTTCTTTACTCTTTTTTTTCTTCATTTTTATTTTTTTTCCTTTTGAATGAGGTTACTTCAGTTGATGCATGGCCCAGATCTGTCCCAGTCTACTCTAAAAGCTGGTAAATGAGTAAAGCTGGGCTTCGGGATTTTAAGTGATGTTAAGGCAATCACATTCACACATTTCAAGAGAGTTCAACTTGCTGGGGGGCAGGGGGTGTACGTTTTTGCCAATGTACACATATTTGATGCTTTAAGACTAACTCGCAGCATGTCTGTCTGTTCTGATAGCCAGCTTAAACGGAAAAAGTTAAGGATAATTAGGAGCTCTTTTAAGAGCACTTTTCTAGATATCCGCAAACCCATAAATGAAAAAGATAACCACAGCACTAAAAGAATCCCGACTAAACAAAAAGAAAACAACCCCAAGCAAAGACAAATAAACCAATATCTACAAAAAGCAACAGCAGTCCTTTTTAGAGGGAAAGTAAAAGCTGGTTTTAGAGATACAGACAAAGGAAAAATTGATACCGAGCACTAGAAATTAAAAGCTTGAAACAGATAAGAGAAAAGAAAGATGTAAGGATTTTATTGTTCAGCATGGTTAAAATGAATAAAAAGGAAAATTTAGAGTATACTAAAACCAAAATAAATCCTAATGGTATTGATTTGTTACTAGCTAGAAATGACAGATTTATTTATAATAATGCAGAAATTTCAATAAACGCGTGTATTCAGTAATTGAAAGAGAGCTTGGTTACTTAATCCACATCCCAGGCTAATGAAATACTTTTCATTACACCAGCAGCTAGAAAACATGCTATACATCATCTAATAAAGTCAGACATTTTAAAGAGAAACAAGATGGAGTAATTTTGCATGCACGAGTTTTAAAAGAGCAGGCTAAGGCTAATTGGGGATCATTGCTCTTTAGTAAAAGAAGGGCGGAGGCGTTCCCAAAATCTGGAGAGAGAAGCCTGTGTCTGTAAGCACAACGGCTTCGCTCCAGAGCCAGCCGCCTCACATCTGTCTTAGGCACAATAACACACTATATGATACAGGATCCAAAAATTAGGGGATTGTGGGTAATATTATGATTATAATTGAATAATAGCGTGTTCATTAAAACAGAGAAATTAGTAGCAATCAACTTATGGAAAATAGATCTTGTCAAGCTAAATTAATACTTTCTACGAGAATACAGAACTGGTTGGTGGAGTCTGAGCGTTTGTCATTATTTGTACACATCATAAATAAGGCATTTGTGTTGGTGACAGTCAATAAACACAACAACTGGCTAATGTAGTTCTTGCAGATAAATATATTCGGATTCCCTTGGATATTAGGAAAAAGTTCTTTACTGAAAGAGTGGTCAAACTTTGGAAGAGGCTGCCCAGGGCAGTGGTGGAGTCACCATCCCTCAAGGTGTTCAAGAAGCACATGGATGAGGCACTTCAAGACATGGTTTAGTGGGCATGGTGGGGTTGAGTTGACAGCTGGACCTGATGATCTTAGAGGTGTATTCCAACCTTAATGATTCTGTGTGAAATATAGGCAGCACATATAGGGGAGAATACAGAATTTATATTCCCTCCAAGTCTGGTCTTAGATCCCTCAGTCCCTTCCAAGGAGGGTGTTGGTAAAACGTAGAAGGTCCATAGAAGAGACCAGAGAATAATGCCTGGTGCTGAGACTTTCTAAGAGACAATGTGACTGAGCTAAGTGAAGAGCTGGCTATCCAGAGAACAGACATTTACATCCCATCAGTTGGATGGACATGCAGTAGGATCCCGACATTTAGAAAAGCCTAGATTGGCACCAGAATAAAAAAAGAAACAAAACACCTCTTCTGGATTATGTGTTGCTGACAACTTCTACAGTAAAATTATTTTGGCCTTTTTTTTTTTTTGACTATGAAAACTACTTTTGTCCAAAAAGGAAATAATTCAAGAAGGCTCAATGTCATGTTTTAAACTGGATCCAAGTCGATAATCACAACAGAATCAACAGTATGTGTGGAGGTTTTGTCACTCTGCTGGTACCCAGGCCATTCTCTCCATGTGATTAAGGAAGTGAAGGAAGGGTCTGTCTCACTGCATGAGAAATGCTTCAGTGAGTGCATGGAGACCTGCTTTAAAAAAAAACCTCTCTGCAAGTCAAGGCAGGTCTGCTGGAGTCAGCAGTACAGAGAAGTCCAGGCCATCTGTGATACACCTAAGGCTGCTGAGCAGCTTGGCTCCATCTGGAGCTGCCTTGAGCTTGCTGCTGGCATTCTTGCTTAGGTCCCCTCCTCTGAGGATGGTCAGATGTGGAGAGGGGACCCATGTTCCTCCAGTGAATGCATATGGCCCTTTTGCTTTGCCTCCACATCCTGTCCCAGGCTCCGGTGAAGCCCAGGTTATCTGCATGGATCCTGATCTTCTCCTCATCCCTTACATTTCTGCACTTACGCTCCACATTGGCACCCCATGTGTGACCACATTTCAAGAGAGTGGTCTGGACAAGACACAGAGGCAATAAGTAGGAAATGACCGTAATTTTTGGGTAATGACTGTACCCTGACACACAAGGAAGAGCATGAGATTTCCCTTTTCCCTGTACTAGCCCTTAGTGCTCACGTGGAGATGGGACTACAATAACTTTTTTCCCAATGAAACCATCCCACCTGAGGGATGAAGGCCAACTTCATGTGGAGCCTGTCCCACCTATGACACCTTCCCCATTCTACTGCTCTTTCCCAGCCTGAAAGGATGCCATGAGGAAGCAGGGATGCTATCCCTTCGATCCCTTCAGGTCACTCTGGCAATGAGGCAGGGGCATCCCTGCTCTGCCCACAGCTCTGGGGGTGCGAATGAGGTCTAAGAGGGGTCCTGTCCTGTCCTGTGGAGACCCTGATCACGGAGAGCTCGGGGGAGGGAAGAAAGGAAGAAGAGGGACAGTGGGTTAGGGTGGGGGAGCGGGGGGGATAAGGAGGGGCTGGCACCTGTGGAATAAGGGGGGGGAGTCAGAAAGGTGTGGGGAGGGAGTGGAGCCATGTGCTGGGGTAATTGGTCTCTATGGGGGGACGAGATGGTAGGAAATGTTTATATGGGATGTAGGGCAGGGGTTCAGGGTGTTGTATGGGGTGTGGGACAAGGCTACAGGGGGGCATGAGGTGTATATCAGGTCTGTGAGACAGTTCTATAGGGTTGTGCATCCTTATATGGGGTGTGGGGAACAGGGCTATAGGGTTATAGTTCCATATAGTGGTTGTGTGGGACAAGGCTATAGGGTTCTGTACGCACACATGGGATACATGGGCTATGGGAGATGTATATGGGGAGCGTCAGGCAGCACATCCCGGGGGGACGTTTACACAGACGATAAAGGGGTCAAAGCGGGACGGGGGAGCGGGGACAGACCAGGACCAGAAGATCCAGGTCCGCGAGTGGGATGGAGGTTAGTGGTGGGATGGGGGTTGGTGGTGGGATGGGGGATGGTGGTGGGATAGGGGGTGGTAGTGAGTATGTCCGGAGGAGGAGGTGGGTAGGCGGGGG
>NW_010170842.1:0-11598 GCF_000695765.1 Mesitornis unicolor | reverse complement strand
GATCATTGATAAAGATGTTAAATAGGACTGCCCCCAAAGTAGTAGAAATAACTGAAAGTAGAAATAATTTGCACTGAGCTGCAGTGGAGGAGCAGGGTGTGAAGGTGACAGCTTTTTACTCTGCTGTCTGGTGGAACCAGAACTGGAAGTGCCAGCCACTGATGTGGAATGGGCTTTGTATGACATGAAGCTGCTAGGTCTGGCGTAGGCTTTCTGCAGTGTCAGGGATCAGTGACACTGCTCGCTCCTGGCAGCAGTGGAAAAAAGACTTGGCTGGTTTTCCTGGCTCTTACTTGCTGTGATTTTTCATCAGGAGGATTTACCATTCAATCCTATAAGGGTGCCCAGAAGCCATCCCCAATGGAGCTGATGCGTGCTCAGGCTACAAGGATGCCAGAGGATCCACTCACCTTCAAGCCACCCAAAATGGACATTCCAGTCACAGAAGGGAGGAAACAACCTCCACGCTCCCATAATATCAAACCTCGGGATCTGAATGTGCTCACTCCCACCGGGTTCTAGGAAGGATGCTGACGCTTCTGGTGTCTTTAGCAGGCTACAGGGTGTCTTAGGCTCTGCTTCCCTGCCCCAGTGTGCTGCAGTGAAATAGGAAAGTCTCCCTTCCAGCTCTTCATCTCAGAAAAGGAAACAGTTGTGATTGTCCTCCTGAAGCCAGTCTTGGGAAAAACTCCTGCACTAATACTAAACTAATACAAACCGTCCTGTCTGCTGTACTGCATCAGTTTGGTCTGCTAGGCTGCACTAGATTTCCTTCCTGGTACTCTGCACCACAGTAAAACCTTGAACTATGTTTTGTGGGACAGGACTGTGTGTGGTGTGTGAGCAAGCTGGCTTGTCCTGCTCAGTGCTGAAGTAGCCTCTGGAGGACCATGGTTCTGTCTGGCATATACAGAGCACCAGCAGAAAATGATGGAAACAAGCAAGGACTTAAAACTGGACCATTAACTGCCAGAAGGAAGTTGTCTTGGGAATGTCATGGGTCAGATTTAAATATGGCACTCCCATACTCTACAGTGGGACCTTACATAGTTCAACGCCCAGTACTTCTTTGTTCTTGGATTTTTTTTAAAGGAAAAGTAGAGCAGTGATCATTCTAAGAAGTTCTTAATAGAAAGGCATGGAGCAGAACCTAATGGGGATTGACAGGACTGAGGAAGAATTGCTTCTCTTCCAGCTCTTCATGATCCTTCAAAAAGATAGAAATGACCAGAGCTGGTGTGGCTTGCACTAAGTAATCTTCCTTCCTTCTTTATGCAAAACAACACTGCCCTGCCTTTTCCTAGGCAACAGATTTACAGATGTGCTGGTACTCTGGGTGCTGCTTGGTTTTTTCACGTTTTTTCCCCCAGCATCTTGCATGAATCGTGTAGAAGTGTATTAAACACCAGGGGCACTTCTCAAATAGTGTTTTCAGTTTTAGCACCGTTAAATAGGTTTTGCAAGGCTGGGGGTGTACTGAGGGTAGATCAAGGCTAAATGTTCCTCCCTGCTTGATACAGCTATGTGTAATTTTTGGCCAGTCACAACCAGTTTCTGGGACCAGCTAAGCCTGGAAGGAAACCTCCTGGCTAGCATCTAACCCTTAAGCATTATGGACAGCCTTGCTCTGTAATCTTCACCTGTCCTGTGGCAAACAGGTCTCTCCCTTGATCTGATGATTGTGTTGCAGAGCTCCCTCAGCCAGCAGCAGGCTTTCTGTAGTGGTGAGATGGTAGCAGCAGCCTTACATCTGGTACTGGAAGCTTCTGTTGCCAGGCCATTATACAGAGGTTACTTAACAGCTGGTAACCACAGGGCTTTGGGTTTTCTGCCTTCTTAAACCAAACATTCCTCCTGTAGGGTGCGGCAGGGTTGGCTCACTTGGCTGGCTGTTGTCCCCTCTGAAGAAGCACGTTTTGTGGCTTTGCTTCCTCTCAAGCTTCGACAGTGCTGCCAATGATGTGTTGAAAGTCACCCAACCAAGCAGTTTTCACTGTCACCACTCGTTTGCACCTTGGCAATCAGTTTCTCATTTGACATTAATTTATTTGTTGTCTGTATTCATGTCTCTGTTGTGTATGATTTTTTTTTGTTTGTTTGTTACAAGAAAATAAAATCTTTGTGAGTGGAGATCCTTGGTGTGTGTTAGTGCTGGCAAAGCATCTGTGGAAGAAATGTGGGGCTGTCCAGTGAGTGTGGGCTCAAAGCTGTGCCTAATAAGGCTCTGGCAGCACTTGCACTAGGGTAAAATGTTTGTCTAAAACTCGCCTTTGACAGCTGCACTCAGTCCTGCCTTAGGACTTGTGTGGATGAAACTAAATGTGAAATTTGTTTAGCTTTTTTTTTTAGCTCATCAAATGGTGATTCTTTGTGTTTCTGAGATGGCTTCGCTTGCAGCTTGTGTGCTGTTAGCACCTGTACTGTGGAGGTGTGGGAGCCAGGCTGCTGTTTGCCTTGAGGTGCCCAGCTCCCAGTGGTGTTGCCATCTCTGCTTTGCCTTCCTCTGAGGAGTTCTGGCTTGAGCGCTGTTGCACCAGTACTTTGTCAGCTGTGAATGCTGATAGAGCACGTGGTTTTCCTGGGCTGCAGCCGAGATGAACGCTGATGTTCCCTGCCCTCCTAGAGTGTTCAAACTAAAAGTGATGAAACATGTCCTGAAGCACCTAGGTACCCTGGTACGGCTGATCTCAGTTTAGTTTGGAAAGGCTGGGGTTTAAGTTTTGCCTCTTGATAGGATATTCTCATTCTACTTTCTCTATTTTACTCCAACATTATTCCTGGGGATATGACCAACATATCAGAAAATAACATGCATAACTACAGACCTCTTGCTGGAATGTGGCTTATTTTCTAGCCTAATGCTAGAAATTTAATCCAGTTAAAGGACCTAAATGGAAAATGAATGACTGTACCATGCAGGAGGAGCAGATTTCTACAGTGGGGAGCACTTCTGAGTTTGCCATGTTGGGAATGCTACTGGCTACTACTCCCAAAACAGACTTTATAACTTTTCCCTCAATGGTTTATCCTGGATTAGAGGGGCAATGTCCTGTGGACGAGGGGTTTGTTCTCCATCTGGCAGTTGGGAAGGGACTTCCTAAAGATCAAGGAGCAAACCTGTGAGCCCCAGATCAGACACTTCCCAACAGTTCTGGGCTGGTTGAAGCCAGGCTTCTGGAGGCCTTGCTGTGTAGCAGGCACCAGGTCCTCAATGTGTGCAGCACTAGTATCAGGAGTACTGCATTCCTGCCTGTGAGTGTGCTGCTTGGTGCTCCTAGGCTCTGGTCTCTTCATTTGGACCCTGCCAAGGGTTGCCTACCACAGGGGCAGATCAAGGGGTGGTGGGCAGCCTCGGGAGGATTCTCCCACTCCACTCCCAACCCCTGTTCCCTCTGAAATACCTGAGGAAATCATCTCTAGAAATGTCTAATTGCTCTCTGACCTCAGCTGTGACTTGATGATGGTGGGTTTGAATTCAGTATTTATCTTCATCATAGCATGCATGCTTGCCTGTACTGCAGAGACTTCAGTGCATTCTGGAAGAGGCGCAGCCTTTTCAGCTCATGCTGCTATCTAGTCCTCCCTCTTGACATGCTGATCCCCTTGGGCAAAGTCATGTTGATGTTCAAGAGAAATGTTCCTCTCTACTGACTGCCATGGTTTGGGCATCTCTGCACTGTCAATGTCTCACTGCATCCCACATCTGTGGTGTTTTTTATAATTAAAAAAAAATAAAAATCACTTTTCCTGACTATTGAACAGGTATTTTGGTATTTTGTTGGCTGTGCAAGCTCCTGTCAGAGTTTACTGCTGTGTTAGTCTAATGCCATCTCAAGGTACATCTGACAGAGCTCTGCACTTCCTTTGGGCTGGGCTGACAAGAAGATGGAAGAGTCTTAGCAAATATGAAAATAATTTATTTTTCCAAAGTGTACAAAGTGCCTTGTAAAACTGTAGGATGATGCAAGTTGGAAAGAAAATCCTGAGACCATGTAAACCAGACATTTTCCCAGAGAAATGTATAAACAAACCCATGTGATGTGTGACACCTGAGACCACAGCGTGAGAGTCCTGATGGGGTTTTATAGAGGAGACCTGAAGCTTTTTGTGGCTCCTGCTGCAGTGGTTGTCTCCATCAGGTAGCAGTGACAATGAGAAGCAAGTCCCGAAGCATGCACAATTTCTCCATGATCTGCAGGGGAAAAGGCTGCCCCAGGATCTGCTGCATTCGGTTGATGAAGTCCTCTATCTGCAGACGAATGTCCAGGTGGCTGATGTCGTCGCAGTCCTGGCGCTTGGGCTTGGCTTTCTGAATGATCAGGTCCATCCGGTCGTTGAGTGAGCTCCGTAAGTGCTCTGCAAGAGGAAACACTGGTGGGGAGAGGCAACGCACACTGAGCTGCCCAGCCTGGTCAGGGACAGATCACAGCGTGCCACGGGCTGTGCTGCGCTGTGGCGAGGAATGGCTGGGACCTGTGCTGATGCTCTCGTGGTTATCCTTGATTCTTCTCCATCCTTTTCTCCTGTACTAGTGGCAGACTGGACAGCTGTCCAGCTGCAAAGGAGCATCTCCAAAGAGCTTAGCAACGGTGATCATCTAGGGCTTCAGGGAGAATAACTCTGTGCATGTGTGATGTTGGGTTCCTCTGCGTTCCTCCCTGAAAGCCTTAACCCTGGGCTAAAGCACCTGAACCTGGGAAAAGACTTTAGAAATTTTCTGATAAAATTACTTTAGGGAGTGTTTTGTGACTGTGCTGCTCTCCTGGGGTCAGAAACACTGCTCCTTCCATGGCTGCTGTGGGCAGTGCTGCCTGCCTAGTCCAAATTCTGAGTGTGTCCTGGCCTTACCATCCCTTTGACTTCTGCTTTTCCTCCTAAACCACCCTATTCTTGCACCCACTTTGTGTGTAACTTAAACAGTAGTGGGTACAAAAGTGGGTGCACTTCCCAGTTCTGGGATTGATCCTTTAGGAAGCAAGCTATTTCTTAGGGGCTAAACTTGGCAAGGCAGGTTGGGTGCTTTGCTTGATGCAGCATCACTTCTTTGCTCTGACTGCTGGGAATAGCTACGAGCATAGACAGAGGCACAAAGACTCCATGGTCTTGAGTTCAAGAGCGATGAGGTGGAGGAAGTGTACTTTGGCTGTTCTACCACAGTCTTTTTGATGTATACTAACGCCAGAACAGGCTGCTTACCCCGTATTACATTTTGGTAACTCATGAGCAGCAAACTCAAGTACTGCAGCATTTCATCCCATCTTTGCCATGTTGCTGTTTCATCCTATGACAGGAGACAGTACTTGGTTATTGGAGGTGGTTTTCTCAGGAGAAAACAAGGCAAAGGACAGGTTGCACTGGATACCTGATATTGCAGCAGCACGGAGGAGTGGCTCAGGAAATACAGGATCTTGGCCAGAGACAAGGGCAAGGTCGTAGGCACATCACAACTATGCTGGAACAGCAGCTCTAGCAGTTTGCAGCGTAGAAGCTGGCTGTCCATGGTGTTTAAGAAAGCTTCCCTGGAAGACAAAAAGGAATTACTTTGGGGGAGACAGCACAGCATGACCAGGGACAACAGCTCCAGCACATTCCTGATGTCCTGCTGGTGCTGCTCTGGTGCAAGCACTGCCCAGCAGTGCAGTGAAAGGAAAACCACCAGATACGATAGAGAGACAGTTATGCATCTCAGACATGGGCATGTTTATGTCCTTAGGTCTGACCCGTGGCAGCTTGAGGTTGGTATGGTCTGTGAAGCAAGCTTAGCTGCTTTGCTTCACCCTGCCATCACCCTGTGCGGAAGTTACCCATTCCTGCTGACTTGCAGGGAGCACAGCCAAGCAAGTGTGAAGTGGGGTCAGCAGCCAGCTGGATCTGGAAGATCTGTCCTGGGAGCAGTGACAGCTTGGTTAGAGCCAGTTTGGTGTGTTCAGACTCAGTGTGAGCTCAGAGAGCGTTCTAAAAGGGTCGGAAAGGGCCAACTGCTGGGGCTGGCAAACGTGGGTTTGAAATGCCTGTGGTCTCGTGTCTATGCTAGAGCCACTCAGGCCCTTGTGCTTTGGCTTCAGATACTGCATTTCTTACAGAAGCAAACAAAAGCATGTCAAGGCATAGGAGTAGGAACTGCATTATATTTCTGAGGAGCTACCCAGTTGCCCCTGGGGATCAGTGATGTACTTGCCAGTACCTGATTATGCTGGTGCAGATTGCTGCTTTTTAGACCCTCTTTACAGTTTTGAGGTCCTGCAACTTTAACAAGTGGGAGAATCAACAGTTCTCAGCAACACAACAGCTGGGAGATGCATTCACTGGTGATGTTGTATCTCCATGGGAGATACAGCCATGCTCTTGCTGACTGGGTCATAAATGGGCCTGTATTTCTATATCCTCTGAGGTACTTTATGCATCCAAACTTGGATGTAAATCAGGAATAAGACTATTGCTCACACAGGCAGATGCTGCCTTGCACGTGTTTGTCTCACCTTTGGCTCCTCAGAGGAATATTCAGTATAAATGGGAATATCACATCTGCGATCTTACAGGAGCTGCAGTTGGGAGATTTGTCCACTTCCACTGCGATGGACAACATCCGCTGGAGCAGGAGCATCACCCTAGGTCAGAGAGACAGTCAACACTTGGAGACACCACCCCTCAGCTTGCAAAGTAAAGCGGTGGGGATGGCACCTAGTTCAGCCTCATGCCTTGCAGTGAGATGTAGGGGAATGTGGCAGGCTGGATTTGGTGTCTCCTGGTGGTTTTTCAATCTGATGCTCTTGGAAGCAGAGCTAATCCCCAGATGGGCCTTTGGGAGGTCTTAGTGGCTGTACTGAGTGTTGGTGGAGCAGGACAGGGCAGTCCTGGGCCAAGAGCTCCAGCCTTGTGCTATGTGCAAAAGCAGGACTCTCACTGAGCAGTTTCCTACCAGGTGAGGAAGTTGGTTGCTCACCAAGTGTGTCCACCTCAAAGGAGAACCAGGAAAATGGGTCACAGCTACAGCCTGGCTTCCCTGACCTGATGTTGACCCCATGATGCTGAGCAAGGAGCCAGGACTTCTAGGGCTTACTTCTGGGCAAAGCAGGCTGGTGGAACCACCTCTGCCTGGTCGGTGCTGGCCAGCCGTGGTGCAGAGGAGCTGCGCTCGGCCTGTGCTTCTGCTGAAGAGGAAGTCGTTTCTTGTAGCTGCTCCTGGGGCTGGGAGAACCCGACTCCTGTAACTGCTGCGACCAACCATTCGACCACCTCCCTGGGACAGAAACAGGTATGAATGGGCCTGGCTTTGCTGCATTCTAACCTCTAGATCCACTTGGAGTTCAAGGAAAGACCCCAAGAATGACAAATATGTCCAACCTGCTTGGGCAGGCCAGGGAGTAGCGCTGTTGAACAGCGGATTTATACGCTTGTCAACAGGACTGCCTCCTTCTCAGTCCTGTCCTGAGCAATGCAAATCTCACCTTGTTCCTGGGAAAAGCCTGCTAGATTGTGACAGGAAATGCCTTGCACCATCTCTGGTGGCTTGCTGTTGTAAACCTGCTCCTGTGCTTTATACTTGGGCCCTATGTGTCTACCTGAGCTTGTTTCCTGGAAAATCTGACCTGGAGTCTCCACAAGTGTTCCCTGAGCCCCTGCCTCTCAGCATCTGGTTAGAGTACAGGGTAGGAGGCAGCGTCCCTTACTTGACATTGTTGAAGCACGTGTCACACGAAAGCACTTTCTTGGCAATCGACTTCTGCAGCAGGCGCAACCTCAGATTCTGCTGGAAGTCGTCATCCAGGGTCTGCACCACGTACTGCAGGAAGAAGAGCCAGCCAGGGGGCTTCTCCTGAGGGCATATGGAGATGGTATGAGCCTGGTGGAGCCACAGGGAATTTGGCTGTTTCAGGAATGAGTTGGTGTTACATGACTGAGTAGCAGCTCCAGGAGGAGATGCCTGGCTCAGGCAATACCCTAGGGATGTTGCTGGGCCTGTTGTACCATTGCACTGGGGCTGTGACCCACAGCAGCTTTGCAGCCTGCCTACAGCTGTGCAGCAGGACAGGGAGAACTGTGGATAAATGCAGGGTACCCAACTGGTACTTGCTGCCTTCAGCAGCTGCAATAAGACTTCATGTTGGACTGGCCCATTCTGCAGCAGAGCATGGCCATGAGGCCCTGGGGCAACGCTTACCCTCAGGCACCATGTACTGGATGATCCCTGCCCAATGTGACACACATGGTGCCAAGTACCTCGTCTTCCATGATGTATTTCAGCAGCATCCAGTCCCATCCCACTGTGGTGGCGTTGGCTGGATGGAGCCTGCAAGGACAGCACTGTCTGTTTGTGCTGAGCTACCCAAAGTCTACTTGGAGGACCCTCCCCTTCCCGGCCTGCCTTGCTAAGGGGCCTGCCCTGCCTTCTCTCCAGCTTTGCCTTCTCCCCTGACCACATTAATTTTTTGAAAGCACCTGACTGGGGCTGTACTCCAGAGAGCATTGTCACTCCTGGGCCTGTGGCCACACAAAACATTGTACCTCTCTGCAGGAACCCTGAGGGCAGTGGGGGAACCACTCCAGCCCATGGCTCCTGCTGCAGCCCAGGGAAAGCATTTCTGCCATGACACAGTAGTGAAGATCTCTTCAGGAGCTGCAAACACACTGCTCTGTCCTAGAGAGGTCCCTGGTGTCACTGGCTGTCCCTACACCATGCTAGCTTGCTACAAAAAGATTAAAGCACATTCATTATATAGTCAGAGTTGCTTTCCCTCGTGTCTCAGCATCCTCTGCCTCTCTCCCCCTTCCGTCCTCCATCCACTTGGGGGTTTAGTGGCTGCTGTCTGGGCCAGCAATGGTCCTGACCCACCCTCAGACAGCCCAAGGTGTGCCTGTGCTGGTAACAGGAGGCAGGGCGATCATCCTGGTTTATAGGGGAAATCACTCCCTGCTCCATGGGCAATAACCTTTATGCTGTGCAGGACTGTGGGAACACCTAGCCAGCCCCAGGGTCCCGTAGCAAAGAGAACACGTACATTTGGATCTTCATCAGCAGCATGTAGGTGTCCCTCAGGATCTCCCCTCGGTGGGGGATCAACAGGATCTGTCTGATCAGGTGGGAGATGATTTCTTTGGGAGGACAGTGCTGGCAGGAGACAAACTCGCTCAGGAAATGCAAGGTGCCCTCCAGGTAGTTTTCCTCCATGGTGGTGCGCACCATGCTCAGCTTCCCGCTGGGGATGAGCTCAGGTTTCTGCTGTGTACAAGGCAAGGCAATGGGTGAAAGCCAGCTCCCCCCAACACAGAGGAACCCAGCTGTGATGTGGGGCCCACCGTAAAGGGAGCTGCAATAACCAGAGATCCCAACTGCCTGGCAAAGCTTTCCCAAAAGGGGAAGTGGAGCAGGGGCAGCCCCTGCTCCATCCTCTACCACAGTCTACTGACTGCGCTTGGCAGCAGCTGCTCTGAACCCCGTTTACCTGCTGTGTTTCCCTGCTGGGTGCTACGCCTTGGAGGAAGAGGTGCTGGACTCCGCTCCTCCTGAAATAGTGCAGTTTGTTCAACCAGGCCTTGCTGTCAGCCTTGGTCTTGGCTGGGGTCACTTGCTGGATTGCTTCAAGTGGTGGGAAGTCACCTGCTTCCAGCAAAGGCCCCTGGGCCTTCTCAGGGACTGTGGGGATGGCTGGGGCAGGGCTCAGCACTGGGGGCAGCTCCCTTTGCTGGCAGAGGTGGGGAGTCTCTTCCTCTGGGCCACTGTCCCTCCAGCTGCTACTGTTGCTGTCCACGCTGGAGGGGGACGGGGACAGCAGGTCTGAGTCCAGCTGCATGCTGGCCAGGGAGCCCAAGTCACTGTTAAAAGTAGTGGTGCTGCAGTTCTGCTCCGAGCTGCAGGAGCCATGGCGGCTGGAGGCGGGAGAGGAGCAGCTGCAGTTCTTTGTGCTTTCTGCCGTGTCTGCGGTGACACTGGGCTCTGCGGCAGCACTGTGCCAGGACGTTACAGGAGTTGTCCTTGCCATCACCTCTGTTTCTTGTTTTGTGGTGAAGCAGAGGTGGGGATGGGACGTGTGTGCTGCTGGGGCTGTAGGTGCCTGCCCGGGGTCCTGGTCAGCCCCAGTGGCAGTGTGGGGAGGGCTGTGGGGAGGGCTGCACGAGTCCTCTGTGAGGTCGATGATGGTGAGGCTGCTACACGGTGCTGGGTCTGTACTCATGTCCTCGCAGGTCAGATCGATGATCTCCTGTGGGGACAGAGGGGCCAGTGCTGTAAGTGACAGCGGTACCTGGATGCCTTAGTCCTCCCCTACCAAGGGCCTCTGCTATGGTGGCCCTGTCGCCCCAGCCCAAGGGTCTCATTGGCACCAGCCCAAGAAACAAGGGGCAAAGACCACCCTGCCTGGCCGAGGGGAAGCGGCAGACTGCAGGGTAGCGTCAGCTTCCTCCAGCAGCATGGCCACTCCTGCCAGGCTCCTTACAGCAAACGGCTGGGTCCTCTGTTCCAAACATCTCTGCCTGGGCCCAGAGCGGGCCTGGCTGCCAGCTCAGCTCTCTTCCGGCAGGATGAAAGTGCCTGGGGAGGGCCAGGGGAGCACAGAAAGTGCTCCCATCCTCAGGGGCTCTGGCCTGGCGCTGGCAGGAGCGGCGCAGGATCCAAACCTCGGCACCCCCTCTGTGGCACGACCTCACCTGCTACATGGCTAATGCAAGCAGCGGGGAACAGAGCTACCTTCACATCCACGGCACCGAGCCAGAGCTACAGCAGCCCTGAGGCTCTGGGGGCTCCCATCCAGGACTCGCCAGGGGATGCAGCACCCGGAGCTCCAGGAACAATGCGCCTGTCCGAGGGGCAGCAGGAGCAGGCAGGGGAAGGCAGCTGTGTCCACACCACCGGCAGTCAGGACACAGCACTTCACAGGATCTCGATGTGTCCAGGAGGGGTCAGAGCCTGTTTGCTCTTAGAGAAAGAACCCTCAGCGTCTCAAAGTAGGAACACGTTTTGTAGACAGTTTAAATCAGCTTTTTTGCCCTGACTCTGACCTGCTGTCTTTCTCAAGAAGGAGCTGCATGTAGCCTGGAGAGGTGGCAAAACCCAGCAGGCCTCACATGCTCCAGGAAACCGTTGGTGCCAAGGAGGGACAGAAACTGCCCTGGCACCAGCCCTGCCACAACAGCCGCCGTGGAACTGCCAGTGTTTGAAGGCTGCATTGGAACTGGCACTAACGGCAACTGGTGTGGGGGGGAACACAGACCTTTCCTCCTGCCCAGGGCTGAGCCTCACCGGTGCCCTCAGGTGGCCCAGGTGAGAGGGTTGGCAGCCACCTCACCATAGCCAGACATTAGAGCCCCGCGGGGGACTGAGCCCTGGAAGGCTGGGTCACCGTCGAGGTGCAGCTGAGGGGACCAAGATGCTCCATGGCAGGGGCCGGAGTCTTCCTGGGGAAGTGCGGCCAAGGGGGCAGGGATCCCCATAGGAGACACACTTGGGGACCAGGCCTCTGCTGGTGGGAGGTGGCCAAGGGGACCTGAGCCCTCCTGGGGGAGGTTGGGGGGTCCTAGGGGCATGTGGCTGGGGTCAGGATCGTCTTGCGAACGGCCTGACTGAGGGGACGCGGTTCCCCGGGAACACCGCCAAGGATTCCG
>NW_010170841.1:0-3172 GCF_000695765.1 Mesitornis unicolor | reverse complement strand
TTTTCCGACACATGGGGATGGCCTGTTCCTGAGCCTTCAAGAGTTCTTTCCTGAAGAGTGACCAGCCTTCCTGGACTCATTTGACCTTCAGAACTGCCACCCAGGGGATTCTGTCAACCAAGTTCCTAAACAGGCCTGCCAGAAGTCCAAAGTGGCAGTTCTGTTAGCCCCCCCTCCTTACTTCTCCAAGGATTGAAAACTCTATCATTTCATGATCACTATGCCCAGAAAGGGCAAGAAAGGTCTAGATTTGTGCAGTGCTAGGGTTTGTAAAACAGTTTGCTGCACTAACTAAGCAAACCAACAGTAACAAACAAGCAGCCTAACCAAAAGTAGAAGGATCTGTCTGCCCACCAAATTCTGAGCAATATAATTCATTAAATTGACTGATTCAAAACCTTCTCATTTCCAAAGAACATAAACTACATTTTAGTTAAAAGAATTGCCCTCATAAGTCAATTAACTGCTGCTACCATTTTAATGATAATTTTTAGCATTGATTACAATTTCCTAAGGCATGTTTACCTTAAGCCCCATCCATGACAGCACTTACCAGTTCTTGGTAGCAGTAAGTCACTCTAATTAGCAACACACAATTTACTACATGGGAAAAAAAATGGAGGGAAAGCAGGTCCGGAAAATCAGCCATGAGGAGGAAAGAGGGGAGAATTAAGGAGAGTCAGGTAGCAATACTTACTGCTGACTAACTGGCCAACACTCAAAGCTGAAGAGGAGGAGGACGAGGAGGAAGAAGAGGAAGTCTGACGCACTGGGCTTTGAGACATAGATGCTTGACCGTGAGCCAAATGCAGGAGATTGGGCTGTGAGGCTGCTTGTCCCACTTGTGTCTGGGCAGGCTGATGTAGCTATATATTAAAATGTAAAAATAGGTATTTAGAAAATGAAGCAGTGATAGGAAACCTTCAATGCACCATCTCACCCATCTACTTCTGGTGAACAAATCCCATAGGAGCATTAAATACTATGAACTTAGTTCAGGTGACGAGTGTTACAGCAGAAGCAATCTGATCTCCTTTGAATGCTGACTTACCATTTTTTCCCAATTTAATCAGACACTTAATCTAATTAGAAGCTAAATACTTGTTTGAAATGGGTCTTAAGAGACCTATGACAGTCCCAGCAGCATTCTGATTTAATAAATACATGTCCTTACCTGTTTTCTAACTCATGAAGTCAGACTTTTATTCCCTACATGGATTCTCATATAAATCAGCATTGTTTCAGAGAGGTCCTTTCATACTGCAGGACCAAGACCAAGAAAAGTGGGAATAAGGAAGAGAAGACAAACTGGGAAAAACACCTTTCCTATAGAAAGAAATAATTTGTTTTATGATATTAGATCTAGCAAACAAACTGAAATCTTGAAATCTGATTTCTCAATTGATAAATCGTCCTTGCCTAAAACACTCAGTGAAACTTATGAGCCTTATTTACATCAGGACTGTGTCAAGTAAGACATACCTAAAAAATTTAGTGAGTACTGTAGATGCAAATGATACACTGTGATACATTAATCTGGCTTTACAATTTTTTTATTTTTTTTTTTACAAATTTTACAACAGTGTAGTCTTTGGTTACTCACTAGGGAAAGGAAAGAACCATTAATCCCTTCTGCCTATAATAAACTTTCATGTGGAACTGAAAACTAGGAACATTTTCTGGTACTGATTTTTACATAAAACTCCTCGCAAATACAAAGGACAGTCTCTCTACAGAATGAAGGTACACAATGGATCTTACAGTTTTGAATTGGCTTTTTCAGAGCCTAATAATACAGTAACATACTCCTGATACACTCAGGGTACTGCTAGTTATTATACCTATATTTTATGTTGATTTTTTATATCAATCAAAAAAGATTGCAAAAATGTACTAAAAAGCTTCACTTTTAAGTGATAGCTGTTATCTGCATTCTCAGAAAGGGAGAAGGATAAAGGCCTATTTGGCCTTGTTTGAAGTCAGTAATTCAAATCAGTTTCATGAATTCTAAGGAGTATGAGTTTTTCTCTTCAGTATTTAACTGAACAAATTACTTCAGAAAAGGAGCTGAATTCATTAGTAAAACTCAAATTATATATAATATGCTCCCAGAACACACAGAAATTACTGATGCTAAGAAGACAACAGATTGTATGGCATAGTAGATAAAGGTATCTGATCACATTCAAGATGACACATTTCTGTGGAATACACATGAACAATTTTAATGACGTTCCCGTTATCGGTCTGTTTAAGAATGGAAAAAATCAGAACTCTGTCTTCTACGTCCCACATGGACTGATATAACACAAAATGAAGCAAGAAATTTTGAGTTACCCTTTAATAATAATGAAAATTATTTTACTGACCAGTTTCAGCGTATTCTGACTTTCCTAGGTATCAATAACCAAAAACCATTTTATTATCTCAAGGAGCTTTTTTGTATCAAGCACATTTTTAAAAATGAAAACTGACACTTTATTAAAGGTATAATACTTGAGAAGCTGACTAAAAGGTTTCCAGATTTCAGACTCATGCAAGCACTAGGCATCTTTAAAAAAATTTCACTAAGGGCTGGATTTTATCTATAGAGAGCTCCCAACCCAGAATATCTGCTTTTATAGTATCTTCTCCTAGGGAAGCAATCCAGACTGCAGCTTTCAGAAACAGGCAGGCATTTGGTCTGCTATCCAAGGGAATCTCCAGCAAAACTAAAGATTTCAGCCTAGGTGAGGTAAGAAAAGTATTGTATTTAGATGAGTTAGATGCTTTCACACTGTCTGGAAGTCTTAAAGATAGTAGTGCTTATCTGCGAGGATGGAGGAGCAAATGTATTAGCTATCTTTAAAAAGAAAGATCTGCAAAATTATATTCCAGTCAACTAGACTTCAACCTGTGGAAAAGTACTGAAGTAAATAATCAAACAATTCGTAAGCACCTGAAAGTAAACAAGATAGCAAAAGACAGCATGGATTGTTAGGAACAAACTGTCAAACCAATCTGATCTCCCTCTAAGACAGGGTAATTGGTCTTGCAGACAGGTGGTTTGACTTTACAAGTCTCTCAACATGCCCTCATGTGACATTTTTTATAACCTAAGGAAACATAGTTCAGATGAAATTGCTTCAGAATGAATGCAAAAGTAGTTGGAGAACAAAACCAAGAGAACAGA
>NW_010170840.1:1510-5907 GCF_000695765.1 Mesitornis unicolor | reverse complement strand
AGTCTCTCCCCAGCTTTCCTGTAGGCCCCTTTCAGATGCCGGAAGGCTGCAATAAGGTCCCTCCGGAGCCTTCTCTTCTCCAGGCTCAACAGTCCCAACTCTCTCAGCCAGTCCTCGTAGGGGAGGTGCTCCAGCCCTCTGATCATCTTTGTGGCCCTCATTTGGATCTGCTCCAACAGCTCAATGTCCTTTTTGTGTTGGAGGCCCCAGAACACTGCAGGTGGGGTCTCATGAGAGCAGAGTGGAAGAGCAGAATCACCTCCCTCGAGCTGCTGACCACACTTGTTTTGATGCAGCCCAGGATACAGTTGGCCTTCTGGGATCCCCATCTCTTCTAAACTCAAACCACTAATCTTCACTGTTCCTTGCAAGAAAAGAATAGAAAATAGTGGATTTTACCATGAACTTTTTTTTCATACTTGAACTAGAGGATGTGCCTTGAGTTTGTCTGAAATATTGCCAAGACATTGATTGCTGTGTGGACTAGGACCTGGATTGCTACTCAGATACAGTTGGCTTAGGCTGGTTTATAATTAATATTGAACATTTCTCTCAAAAGCCGAGGGCTTGTTAAATCAGTGTATCTGTATAAGCTGTGTGGACTCCCTGAGTTTGATCCAGACAACTCCTGCTAAAAATGTTATTTCATCCCATGTGGCTTTCATTCTATTTCAGTAAGTGTCTGAAGTGTCTTCTAATAAAGTTTGTTATAACATACGTTCACTTTTTATATTCTTAGAAAAAAACACACACATTTTCATAGGGAGAATTTATCTATTTAAAGTGAAGTGTAATAAGCATTTGTATGGCAAACCTTCTTCATGGGGATTTGTCATACCAAATATGTAATTAAATTGAGGTGAAATAGTGTTATTCATGCAAATTGGTTTTGTTAGAATAATTAAACTGCTTCAGAAAGATTGCTTTGCACTTTCTTTCCATATCAAGTAGAGATTTATATGGGAACCCTTCAGCCAAGAGTGCATTCAACTTCTAGAGGTCATTAATAAATGCTGGACTTTGTTCGCTACTTAAACCGTGTATGTGCTTGATGAATGACAGTTACTGACGATGGTTTATTTTAAGGAAAGAAAAAGATAAAAGATGAATAGGATAACTATACTTTCCTAAATACAAAGATAATGTCAAGTCTTTCTCTCTGACTTCATTTTGAGAGACTGCTAAGCAGCTGGCTGCTTTCTACCTTCCCCTGTAACATTTCATTTAAAGATTAGCACATTCTTTTGCTGGGCTGCGAGACCTCATGTAAGCTGAAGCTCTCTGTGCTGTGAACTGCTGTTCCAGCTGCCGTTCCTGTTCTTAACTGATTTCTGCTCTTCAGCAGTGGGTACTGCAGCAAACAGCACCACACATACCCCTGCTGCTCAGAAGAGATTTTATAAACTGTCTCCTCTTTTCTCTAAGGTTTCAAGCTTCTATTACATTAATGGCAGTGTTTACCCTAGACATAATTCAGTTGCCTTGCCAGGCCCTCATACTGTGTAGTTTCCTCCCCTTTATGACATGACTGTTTCTTAACAGAAATATGAGAAAATATATGCACAAGGTGTGTGTGTTTCAGGTTTCCCTCTTAGCTTATCTTGTTTTCTGATTCTCTCTGTGAGGATTTGGCATTTCTTTCCAGCTAGTAAGTTGGAATATATTTCAGTGACGGAGGGAAGTACTCATTTATTCAGTGTAGATATAATTGATTCCACAATATTATCTTCTGAAAGACAAAGTATATTGACTTAGAAAGGTGACTTTACATTACTGTAGGAAAAGCTAGAATTATGGTTCAGTATAAAGGAAAAACCTTATTTTCCTCTGAAATGGCATTCAGCAGTGGACACAGGCTTATTTTGTAGATCTGAAAAGTCTGGATAAGTATTTTAAGTTCAAATGAAAAAAGAAAGAAAATTCTCTGCAGCATCACTGAGTATTCCTCAATCACATTCACGCAGTCTGTGACCTTACTGGTTATTTCCAAAGACAGCATTGTTAATGTTTCTCTATGTGTCAGAATATTAAGATGCAAGATGTCCTTGTGCTTTAGGTAACATTAAATGCATTCACCACAGAACAGACTACATTCACTTTGACTGTGAAAAAGAAAAAAACTGTTCTGGTTTGTGCCAGGAAGGGCCGTGCCACTGACAGCCTAACCACCAACTGAGTATCCCCCTTACCTGCCCTGTCTGTCTGATCGGGAGCACATGTGGGCACATGTTTGTTAAATCAGTCCACTGATCCATCTGATGTCTGGAGCAGGGATTACAACTGCCCATTAGGAAGGCAGCCTGCAACTAGATTGGATGAAATTTAGTATGAAGCTGCACTCTCGGTCTGTGTGAAGCAGAATAATTTGCTTGGGTGTGTAACGAATGAAATATGCAGGTGCTGATCTGTAAGTGAAACTTAGGGTGATTATTCGGGTTTTGTGTTAAGTGCAAATTTTTTTTTGGGTATATATAGCTTGTCGGATATAAATACAAAAGCTTCTTAGGGAATTAGATACTGTCAAATTGTCACAACACTGACCTTGCTGTTAAAGTACATATCAAGATATGAAGACAAATATTTCATGTATGGAAACCCCAGCTCTGTGTTCAGTGTCTGCAGAATTGATGTAAAGTATGGACTAGTGGGGCTGCAAAGTCAAGCAAAGAAGAAAATCCACATTTTGAAGTAATCTGCTGGTTATCTGGAGTCAGTGTGGTTCATTTTATCATTCCTTTTGTAAAAGGTTAAGATTTCTGGTTTTTTTGACAGGTGAAATTGGTGAAAATAAAGCTGCTTCTGTGTTTGTGTATGTGACTGTATTGCATCCACCTTCATCATTAAAGAGGAAATTTTTTTCCTGGAAAACCATATGTTCGTCATATGTGAAACTATTATGTAAATCTTGAAAAGATTCTGTGTATAAAACAAAATATTTATATACAGGGACTGAAACTAAAAAAAACCACCAAAACAAAACAAAACAAAGTGAAAAGCATGGAAAATTGTGGACTCTGCACTAATTGGCAGTTTAAGTTTGAACAGACACACTTCCAGAGACACTTGTCTGCCTGTTAGAGTGCTGTTTTTTAAATTAGTCTGTGAGTGTTGCATGAACACGTGTTGAATACCTTTGCTTATGGTCAGAAGAATAAATAATGCTGGCTCTGTTCTAAGAGCTGTGATTCACAGGTAGACAGACATTGCAGGAGTGTAAGTTTTTAGTGCAGTAGTAAAATCTTGTGACTTTTCCATTGATTTATTTTTCTGGGTTTTGGGTTTGTGTGGAGTTTGTTTTTTTCTGTGGGATTTTGTTTTGTTTGTTTGTTTGTTTCTTTTGGTTTGGGTTTTTTTTTCCCTGAACAGGTTTTTTGTCTTACTGTGCACAAGCTTGTTTCTACAGCAGGGAAGAGAGCAGTGAAGCAGCTCTTGAGTTGCTTCACCATCTGTTTCTCATCTCTTTGTTCAAAATTCCTAATCAGAAGCTCATAAGCCATGTTGTCTTCTGGACACAGGTGAGGATATTGAGGTGTTTCCTACTGTGTCACTATCACTTTGCACTTCTAATGTATTTGGCATTTTTGTTGGTGAATTATTCAGCAGAAGCAGATATTCACCAGCATAAACTGCATAAGAAAGACCAAGGGTTGCTTGAAGTCTGAATAAAAAACAAGCTTATGTATGTTTGTTTTAAATTCTGACTAACATCTGTTGTGTTGTATTTTGTGCTTAATGAAGAAAAGACTTGGACTTGTTAAATACTTTATTTGCATTTAACCTGCTTGGCTAAACTAAAAAAAAAAAAATCATGGGTGGCTTGATGACAAATAACAATTTAAAAACTTTATCTTTTAGTATAATGTATCAACTTTGGCTTTATAGTTTGCCTTACATTTTTAGACATTTCTGTAGGTGCTCTTTAATATCTTCAGGCTTTTCTTTTTTACAACTTGGAATAGTCCTTTGTGTGTAATGGAAGATGAGACTCGTTTGGTCTAAGGAAAAAATATACCTGGTATACCTGAAAACCTGATGAGTTTCTAATTTGACATTAGTTCAACACAGAAGATCAGAGTTTGCTACTAGTGCTAGTTCATTTTTTCTTTGGTTCAAAATAAAATATGACATATTCAGCTTCCATGGCTTGTTCTTCCTTTCTGAACAATTGTGCTTATGCTGTGCTGTACACTTAAAACTTCAGCTTAAGATTTTTTAGAAGTCTTTGCTGGATTGTACAATGCTGCCTGTAAGGGGATGTATAAGCACAGGGGACAGATGCTGCAGTTCGAAACATGAAGAAGATGAAAGTAAATAAAATCATACCGAAAAGGAATCTATTGTTGGATAGTCTGAAGCAGAATAGAAGTGTTCAAAGGCACAGATGCTGCGAACCTACA
>NW_010170840.1:0-1479 GCF_000695765.1 Mesitornis unicolor | reverse complement strand
CCCGGTTACTGTTGATTGGATATGGTATGATTTGTTTGGAAAATTTTGCAGTAGTTGTTGCAGAGTTCTGGTGTCTTTGTAACACTGATTATCAAAACATGGGAAGGATGCTATCAGGTGCCTTTAAAGGGTTATAGCCATCCTTTTGTGCACAATACTTATGATTACAAAAAAGGTATATTCTCTTTTTCAGCAAGTAGTTTTCTACTTACAAACCTGCATTGTATAAGGAATGATGAAATGTAGGAGGTGCATCTGTTCGGTCCTGCTTTCTTTTTACTTGAGTCTGTTTAAGTTATGTTTATTATATTCTTACCCTGTGTCTTGAGAACTGAGGCATAAATTGAGCTGACTGTATTGTCTTTTGAAGTCCAGTGAAAGGAGATGTATAATAAATGCAGGAGTCATTGGCACAGCAAGAAATATTAGAGATGAAAAGCTGGCATCCTATGTACAGTGCTGAATGCCATGGAAATAATCAGTTTGCCTGATAAAGTTTATAAGCGAGAGAGGAAATTAAACACAAACTGATTGGATATGGTGGACCTTTCTCAAATCCCACGTTCATGGGTATGTTGACAGGAGATACTTAGCAGACTAAGCTAGTAATCAAGTAGGACAGAAGTCTAAAGGCTATTGAGGGTGTATATGTTTGATTTTGGGGTGCAAGAGGGTTAGAAAAATCTCTGGCAGACAGCCAAAACGTTTTATCCTTTTTTATATGTTGCCTTGTACTATTCAATTCTGCTCTGCACTGATGTTAGGTTGCGTCTTCTTTGCTGCTGTTAGCATATGCCAGTTATTTCACTGATTATGTTAAATGCCTGGAGACATCCTGTATCACTTAATGAAGTCAAACATGGCAAAACTCTTATAGCTGCATAAAGCAACTGTAGTTAAGAACATGATTTGCATACCATGATTGTTGGAGAACATTAGAACAAAGCATTTGAAAGAACAGACCCTACTAGTTACTGGTCCAGAGATCTGGATTGCAGCTCTGAGGCAGAAGCACTGTATACCTTTATGAGAAGTTAGGGAAAAAAAGAAATGTGTTTGATTATGTAGTCTTCTGAATACATAACATTCAGCGTTGTTTAATACTAGTATTTTTCAACTTTGGATTTGTGAATTTAGTTGGCTGAGTTCTATGAATATTAGTGAGTCATGCACCTAAATCTACTTAGATATTTCTAAGCTGTTATTTACTATTCAGCTATTTAGACTGAAGTCCAGAAAGAGCATCAGGGTCACATCCAGATTGGGTCAGTCCAGCCTTCTGTCCTTCCAAGGCAGCTTAAATATAATTTCCTGTGGTTTACCTAAGAATAAGCTAATTGACATCCTTGCATTCTTAACATGTGGCATATGCATAGTATCAGCAGAACAGAAGCATGAGTACATGCACATGTAGTTTACTGACCATACACTCAACTGCAGATGAACTCTAGACAGGTTTTTATTATTATTATTATTATT
>NW_010170839.1:0-1806 GCF_000695765.1 Mesitornis unicolor | reverse complement strand
TAATTTAGAATGACCACCTTAAAATGACATCGAGGATAAAGAATGAGGAAGTACGGCGATGTGGCAAGAGAAGGAACCGGACGAAGTGGAAGAGGATGTGGGTGGTGACACGTGTGTAAGATAGTAACCAATCATGTATTAGCTTAGACAATATGGACACATATATGTAACCAATAGAAATGCTTATGTAGGATGACTAAGGGATTTTGGACTATAAAAGCGCAGTTTCTGATAAAATAAAAGTCTTCGATTTATAACTCTTATAGAGTTGTCTTGGAGTCCATAGGTCGTCTTGCAGCTCAGTATTGGTGCTAGTTCTGATTAGTATCTTTATCAATGATCTGGATAAGGGGATTGAGTGCACCCTCAATAAATTTGCAGACGACACCAAGTTGGGTGGCAGTGTTGATCTGCTTGAGGGTAGGAAGGCTCTGCAGAGGGACCTGGACATGCTGAATTGATATGCTGAGGCCAACTGTATGAGGTTCAACAAGGCTATATGCTGGGTCCTGCACTTGGGTCACAACAACCCCATGCAACACTACAGGCTTGGAGAAGAGTAGCTAGAAAGTAGCCTGGTGGAAAAGGACCTGGGAGTTTTGGTCGACAGCCAGCTGAATATGAGCCAGCAGTGTGCCCAGATGGCCAAGAAGGCCAACGGCATCCTGGTTTGTATCAGAAGAGTGTGGCCAACAGGACTGGGGAAGTGATTGTCCTTTTGAACTCGGCACTGGTGAGGCTGCACCTCAAATAGGGTGTGAGAAGACTTTGTGACAGTAACCCAGGAGAGTTCTCTTCCCCTCTTCTGCACATACCTTTGCATGGGTGCTCTGCAGTTTCTGCCTTCTGAAAAGTCCATGATCTCTTCAGTGATTCCTGTGAAGTTGGGTTTCTCCACCAGTCAAGCTCGTTGCATGATCAATGCTACCCACTTACTCCATGTAGCACTGTTTGTGTGATGTGTAGAGGGGACATTTCCTTTGAACAACCAGTGCAGCACAGGCAATTGTGGTGCCAAGAGGAGCTGTTCTTCTGTACTGACTACTTCTGAAGTAGCCCGAACCCCCTTATATGCTGCAAGTATCCCTTTTTCAGTCAGAGTATAGTGGGCTTCTGATCCTCAATACCCCCATCTCCAAAAGCCTAGAAATCAACCTCCGGTTTCTGCTGATGCTTTCTTCCAGAGTCTCCAGGTGAGGCCACAATCTCTGGTTGTAGTGCTAGTGGATTGGACACAGCTAGCAGCCAAACCTGCAGCCAGCCTCTCGCTCACTCCCCCCACCCAGCAGGACAGAAGAACAAGAGCATAAAAGCTTGTGGGTTGACATAAAATTGGGAGATCACTTACCACTTACCATCACAGGCAAAACAGACTTGACTTGGGGAAATTAATTTATTGTCATCTTATGTAAATATTTAATTAGTAATTTGGATAGTGGGGAAACAAAACCAAAAAATATTCAAATATTTACACGCTTAGGGAAAACACCTTTCCTCCCCTTTTCCCATACTCAACTTCATTCCAAGCATCTCTCCACCCCACCCCACCACCCTCCTTTATTATTGCCCCAAGTTACACAACGGGGTTGCAGTCAGGATGTAGCTGTTTCTCTCTGCCTCTCTTTTCTTCCCACTCTTTTCCTACACTCTGTCATGAGTATTCCACAGGATGCAGTCCCTTCAGGGGTGAATCTCCTCCAGTGTGGGCTCATCGACAGGCCAAAGTTCCTTTCTGGGAAATATCTGTTCTGAGGTGGGCTTATACATGGGCCACATTGAAGGTTGGACTAGATGACCTTTAAAGGT
>NW_010170838.1:6462-9070 GCF_000695765.1 Mesitornis unicolor | reverse complement strand
ATGTTATGTTGGGGGCAACACGCCTGCCACGACGGAGAGGTACCTGCTGCCATTCCTCATCGCGCTTCTCCTCAGCCTCACAGACAAAGGGTGAGGGGTCCACAGCCTTGGTGACCACATGTTCCTCTTGAGCTTGCGAGAGGGAGGATAGGGTGTTACACCAGTAATCTATCTCCTTCTCACACTCTCTAATGGTTCTCAGCCTGGTTACCTCCTCCCTCAGCTCTGCCACCAGACAGAGGACTTCCTCCACCCGGGCACAGCTCAAACCCTAAATTCTTAGGGTTGGGAGTAAATTTTTTTTGTCCAGCTTTAAATATTAAATAGTTGATTTTCATAAGCTCTGGTGGAGTCTTCAGATACTGAAGTGAGTATGATGATCTATCGCGTTAATTCTCCCCAACCCAATTATTAAGGCCTCCTCCTTTTAGGTACATAACAGAATTTACTGCCTGTTTCTCTAACCTGCCTTCTGAGAAGTCTGTGTTGCAAGATTCCAGTGCAAGGAAAAGAGCAAACAAAACTGCTGCTCTTTTTGGTAACAGATGACTAAATGCTCAGGAAATCATATGGACACCTTTTGTCTCCAGTAGACAGCACTTTTTCTTATTATTAAATAGGATGCAGCTCAGTACCTGGCACAGAAGAAGAAGCTGCTAATAGCTTATGTATTATTATGTATCATTTTTCCATCATGATCTGACAGACCTTAACCTGCTTTAGCAGACGGAGCTACCATCTTTGAGTTAAGATCTGTGACCTGTAACAACTAACTTCATTTTCAATCTTAGTTTAATTAATATTTGCTGGACAGTCTGAATAGTCACAATTTCATTATCTTTCTAAAGAAAGGGAAAAAAAAAATCAGAGTATTACCTAAAAGCAATGAGTATAAAGGTTAAACTATCTTACAAACATGACACATCGAGAAATAGGAGGTTTATTTTAAAACTATGAATTCAAGTGCTACTACTCATGGTAAAAAAAAATAAATTGAAGAAAACAAAACAGACAGGAATTGCTTTAGGCATTTTCTTTTGTGCATTCTTCCAGTGGTAAAGGAATCATGGAATAACATATTAAATACAAAGACTATTAACATACCTTTCCTTATATATTCAGATGTTTCTTTTAAGGGAAATTAGGTTTCATTTTCCATGGTTAATGCAGGATTGCTCATACCTTTAAAGACAAAAAATGACATTTCCATAGGAAAAGCTCTCCTGTCTCTATCGGCAGATAATACAACCTTTAATTAACAATCCATCTTAATGTCATTCCAGGTCTATTCTTGCCCTGTGTCCATACATGGCTTTTCACTAGTTGCAACAAGGTGTCATCATAGTCTGGTATAGGCAGTTTGTCTCCAAAAGAATCATCAGGCTCAGCCTAAAAGATAATTAGCACCCACTGATGTTAGTGCTCTCAGTATCTCTTGGTCAGGTTTAACTGGCAAGGGCACAGCAGCTTGATACATGGACCTTCCTACAAACATGCCTTTAAAATAGGCTTTGTGAATTTTGGTTCATGAACACAAACCAATTTTTACCCTATATCCACCCAAGCTAGTTTGTTGCAAAACAAATCCTTGCAGCATAAATCAATTCCTTACCAACTTTGCCCTTTTCAGCTTTTGCAGTAGTTTCTGACCAAGACGGTGTATCTGTGAGAAGGTGGCTCTGGGAATCACGCAAGGGCTTTGCAGGAAACAGGTGGTTCTCACTGTAATGCCAATAAAAAGAACATTGCAGTAAACTGCAGAAAAATGGTATTATCTTAACACAAATTACAAAGAATTCGTCATATACAGTATTTTCCCTGCATGACCTTGCTTGCTTTGCTGATGAATCACTACACTTTTATCATTACATATATTACATTGTCGTTGTCAGAGACGCAAGCGCAATCTAAAAAGCAACTCCCTAGCACAGAACAAGGAAACAGTCTGGTTTTTTAGGTTGACAGCTATTATCTATTAGTACATGTACTTCAGCTCCAAATGCACTCTATCCATATTCTTTCCCACTACAACAAACCTTGCATGATAAATAGTGGAGAGAACACCTCCAAAATCACTTGCCTAATATAAACTATGGACCACTGCGGTAAGATTTAAAAAGTTAATAAGCAGCTCGCTGAATTGTAATGTATTTATGAATAAAATATTGTCAATATGATTCCATTATCATTTCTTAGTCACATACTCAAGTCTACTATCACACTCTACTTATCACACTCTTCGTTACATAACTGTTGCAATTAGTTAAAATATGAAATACAAAGCTATTTATTTAGTTTAAAGAGCATCTAGATACTTTTAAAGATGTCCTGTCTGTGAAGGATAAGAATTAAGAAAATGTACCCTATTATCAGTAGAAACAAAATGTGTATTTAATATGCAGCTTCCTGTGCTTTGGGACAACTGCTGAGACCTGAGATTCCCTTCTGTGAAGCTTCTTTCACCAGATACAAAGAAGCAGGCCACCCCAAAAGCCTTGCAAAGTCATGCACCCCTGTCACAGGCAGATGGACCAACAGTCTCGGATGTATGCACAACAGAGTGTCGCTGACAGCAGATGTCAGGCAGGTGTGGAAAACTCAGGACCTG
>NW_010170838.1:0-6431 GCF_000695765.1 Mesitornis unicolor | reverse complement strand
TGAACCAAGACAAAGTGCATCAAGGGGAAAAATCCCTATCTTATTTCTATAAATCTAAATATAAGTCTGAGGATTAGATGAATTACAGTTTAGCTGTTTAAAAATTGAATTCTATTTCTTAATAGAGGACTCTTCATTTGCTTACCACTTTTAAGTATTTGTATGTGGTTTTATTTGGATGTGCACTGGAAAAAAGAGAGTATCAACTATTTGAAATAAGAGACAAAATGCAGATTACCTTTTGGATGTTGAATTAAGACCACCAGGTGTGGAAGCTTGCTCAGGATCCTGATTAACAAGGCAAGTTGGGAAGGAGCAACCATCCCCTAGACTGAAAAAAACCAGAATTAGTGTCATACATAGAAAAATGTTTCCAATAACTGCTTTTTTCTAAAGTGAATATTACCATATCTTATTTCAAAAAACTAAGACCCCAAACCCTGTGGATCCTGATTATTAAACAGTTTCAACAAATGAAGCATTAAAAACTGAGCATACCTTGAAAACACAGGCAGCAACCAGTATTTCTTCTCATCGCCAAACACCTGCCTTAGGTTTTTGCTGAAGCCTAAGCTAAAGCCGTTCTTGTCTGTTCTATGACGAAATATGGGAGCTCTGAATACCTCTTAAAAGAAAAACAAATTTAGATGTCTTCACAAGATAGCATGTTTTAAGTTTCAGACCACTATTTTGGCAATTGCACTGATGATACCATCATCCGAAAGGAAAGGCTGTACTGCCCAAACAACTGAGGAAGTGAGTCCACTCATGAAAGCCAAAATCAGTGCTAGACAGTCACTGTGTGGGCAGAGCAAGTCCTATGGCTGAGGAAGGGTGGAAGTCTCCAAACTTCTCCCTGATCAAGCCAAGGAGAAGCAAGAACTTACTTTTTAAGAAGGTGTGATACGTTCTATGAAGACTTCAGCATGTGACTGCACCACAGTGTGTTCAAGAAAGAAAAACCTAAACAAAGGGTTTACTACAGAAAGAGTAATGGAAAAGAAGAAAAGCTTAACCCACTTTCATAGGAAGACAAGCTTTTCACACTTTGGGGTATGAAAATACTGTGTGTTTTGCAGCTGCATAAACAAAGCACTTCACTTGTACACCCAAATTACTCCCCACGGAGGTCCAACCTGAATTTCTGGAGAAGAGAGCTATGTATAGCTTCAAGTGCTGCAAAGTGCCTGAAGCAGAAAACTCCTTCACCTTGCACCAAGTGACTGATAGCCATTTAATTCCCTTAATTGGCTATATATAGTAGGCAAACTATGTCCTGATGTCCTCACAGTATACAGCTCACACAAATCATGCTGGAACCATGCAGAGATCATCCTTCTGCAGTAAATCCTTAGCTATGAACTGCTAGAAATTATATTCAACATTTAGTATGCATTAGTTACAAGGTGTTTTAAAGAAGGGGGAAGGGAAAACAAAGAGACCCTTTTAGATGCCCATGTTAGGCCAGGAAAACAGCTTCCAGGATGATTTAAGCACAGTCACACTTTAAAGCTGACATGGCTTCATTACGAAACTATTGCATGTTCAGGGTTTCACATATCGAGCAACTTCCCAAAGTAAAATGGGAAGAAGAGACAAAAAAAATCTTTTTGAGTTGTTTAAGTGTACGGAAAACATGGTAAATCACCTGCACGGAATTCCATTTTAAAAATACGAAATGTTGAATTAGAATTATGTATTATGGTTACCTTTGAACAAATCTTTTTCATTAAAATGGTAAGAACAGTTTATAAATATAATAATTATTTCCATTTATTTAAGCATCATTAATAAAACTTTTCTCCACTTGCAACTGGAGTGAACAAATTGCTTTCAGTACTAATTTCTAAGTAGATGATTTTTCAGAATACTGAAGAAACTCACAAACCCTAGAGAAATCTCTGAAGTAAACAACCTTTCTCCAATGATACATACTGAAAGTTTTCCATCAATCATCTACACACTAGTAAATGCCAAGAGAACTGGAAAAAAACCAGATCAATTCATTGGCTTACTCTAATTCAGCTTCTATGAACAGAACAGCATTTAGAGATTTAGAAACTCTAATGAATATGCCACTGATTGGTATTATTAGAGTCCAGGATACGGTATAGAACAGGCACTCAAATCTTCTGCAACTCTTTTCATTATTTTTTTCCCTGAGATCTGTAACCAGATCAACATACATCCAGGGAAGGAGAAATCCTGGTTTAACATTGATATTCAATGCAGTTACATATACACTCCCACGGTACTGGCACAGGCCACCTTCTCTGAGGTTTTTCAAGTTAACTCAAGAGTCTCCTTTTTGTGCATCCATGATTACATGGTAGACAGGATCCACAACTGTGAAACCACCCTTCAGATCTCTGTGTTCATTTACTTCTAAATATAGCAGCACTGTCTTAAAGTCTGCTCTGTATCAGATCATTCTCTGGCATTGGCTCTTCATGCTCATTCACATTGACTAAAACCAACACCACCAGGGCCACAATCAGCCTACTTTGTGCATTATTTTTTCTCCTCCTTGCATCTCCTTCCCTCCTTAGTGCTTCTAACATTTATTACAAAGTGATTTCATTATTTTTTTTTAATTTATTGAGCTTCTGTTAACAAGATGTGAATGAGAGGAAGTGGGATACAGAGGATAAGTTCATTAATAACTTGGTCTGATGGGGCAGGAGGAAAAGAGTCAGAATTTCCAGGGAACAGCAGAACTGGAGAGTCAGCACTGGACATTGCCAGGCCTGGGCACTTCTAACCAGATTCCAAGAACCCTCTATAGGATTGCCCGCTTTTCCCAGTACCCCCATACATACAGTATACATCTATGATTTATTTTTTGCTGTAAAACACAGAAGCTTTAAATCCACTTACCTAACGTAGACTTATTCTTGCTGACAAGCCAACAATGATACCCGAAGAGAGAAGACAGACTGACCGAAAACATCGCCGCAGCAAAGAATAAAAACATGATGTGGAACTTGGCTTGAGTATCGGGAAGGCCATTCTAAAAAATTTAAAAAAAAATATGCCATTAGAATTGGGGAAATAGCTGTTTGATTTGATTAGTAATAACTCTCCATTCAGCCAAATCAAATTCAGTGCAGACACAAGCATACCATGCAACAAGAGTCTGAATAAATGAATTATACACCTACATACGGATGGCTGTGCAAGTAGGTTGTTGACAGCATTTAAGTTACAGAAACGGATGCCTTCTTGAGAAAGTATAGATACTGACAACAAGAGTCTGCAATTCGGATCTAAACTTTGAAGTATCTTTTAGAGAAGAATATTTTCTCTCTGCAAAAATGGTCTTGTTCAATTAGCCTTTTCACAACAGTTACATTATAGCATAAATGTTGCAAATCTAACAGGGTAATATCCTGAGGTGTGAACCCAGATAATCACAATTACAATACTAGAAAATGTCCCTGAAGCCTTTTCATAGCATAGCATTAAAAGAAGTTAACAAAACCTATATATAATACAAATACCCTTGTAAACTTTTTTTAATAATTAATAATTGCATACTTGTTCTACACAGATTCAAAATAATGTAGGAGTAAGTGAAAATTCATAAACTATTATAAACAAGAAAAAAAAGTAGAGGGCTATGATTATCAGATAAACTTTTGTACCTTGTATTAGGAGACACTAGATTACAATGTAAAGCCTTGAATCTTAAACTTCTCCCACAGTGGTAACTTCAGATGCTTAAAGACAGGATGTATATTAGAATACTTACTGTCCAAAACTTGATAAAATACTGTAAATCCGTTGCAGCAATGAAAAGGCAATACAGTAGAGAGTAAGCCAAGAAGAGAAGAAAAAACTTGTAGTTGGAGAATCCTACACAGTTGTTCACCCTGATTAAAAAAAAAAGGAATGTAAAGAAAGTTGTATTCTTTGCTTTCATTCAATTTAGAATGAAACGTATTTACTCTAAAAAAGTTAGTATCTATATGTAAACCAAGTTTTGCCTCTTATCTGTGATGCCTCAAACTACTGAAGTGTATTTAGCTTCAGTGCCCAAATTAGCATAGAAATTCTAACCAAAACAACCACAACCCCAAAGACCTTTACCAGGTAATACCACTTTCAACACTTTACTGAAACTCAGTTTTGACTTATGGTATGAAATCTGTTCCAAGTACATCCCATGTAAATGTGACTTACAGTTACTTTTTTAGTTGGTAGGTAAGTTTAAGTATCATGTTTTACCATTAGGCATATGGTATATAACAACAGTTACAAGCCAAGATTTTTAATCTCAATTGAATTCTGTCAGAATAACAGCAGTGTCATTGAATCCTTCATTAATCATGCTACATATTAATGCAAATTTTATTAATAAGATTCTCAAGCTTAAGATTATGCAGAAAGATCCCTAAAAATACTGACACACATAAAATAATGAGGGAAAGACTACTGTTGAGTAAACAGTAAATGTTTCGCATCAGTGACAAACGACAGCAAATAAAAAAAGGTTAAGACTATTTAAATAATACATATCCAAATGTTAAAATAAATCTCACTTTAACATTTTTACTTATGGGCTTCAAGTTCACCTGTTTTCCATTTTAAAGAATTTATGCATGATAATGAGCAACTAATATACACCATCATCAAAGAGACATGACAAGGGTTCATTTACTAGCACTGCAGCCTCCTGTTAGAGACAATGCATTAAGTATTATGAATTTGAGAGCTCTATTAAACATGTGATGATGCTGCATCCACCAAATGAAAAATACCGGAGTGCTGCCCATGGATAGTTTATTGCTAAGCAGCTTCATTTGTCTTTTATTTGGTTGCATTACGCAGCTAACCAAATTATCACTGCACTGCTAACTTTGACTCTCCGTATGAGTTGAAAAACAGTAATTCCATGTACCTTCTTTAACTAATTGAAAGATTAGCTAACTAAGAGAAGACTACATCCATAAAAGCACATTTATCTTGAAAAATAGTTCTCAACAAATAAAAAGGTGTGGCAAGTCTCAACATCAGCTTCTTCTAGAAGTACAGGACGAGCTATTGCACCTATTCTCTTTATGGAGACAGTGGTAGTAGTGGCAGGATACACAGTAAACAGAATAGGGTAAAATCTTAAAATTCCAAATACCCTTTCACTGTACACTGCTGTTACCCATTCTCAGGGTGGACAGGGCATTTATTTGTTTTGTTACTGTTTGCTTTTACAAAACATGCCACCTTGGCTAAACATTAAATTTAGCACAGCCATTGTAGGAATAGCTGAGCATTCATATTAACTATAATTAAGAAGGACTCACAAGATATTGTTCTAATTAGAAAAAACAAAAAAAAAAACAAAACACCTACACCAGAAGATATATTTCTAAGCTCATAATGGTTCTTATTGGAAAGTAAATTTACAGTTCTCCACAGTGAAGTGTCTCCTTCATTAATTAAATATGTCCAAGTTAGCAATTCCATGCTAAACTGCAAGCAAACTTGCAGATGCAAGGTTTCTATGATAACCCTACTTTATTTTCATGGTATTTCTTTTTACCATTTGGATAATGTTTCATCCAAAGACTAAAAAGAAAGTAAACAGCAAGGTTTTGTAATTATGCTATCTGAGTATGTAGTATAAAATCATAAGACAAAAAGTGGTGGTCAGATTTAAAGTCTAACGTTTTGAGGAAGAGTAAAACTGATAAATGTACAGAGAACTGGCTAAATAATGGTATGCTATTGCAGTGAAACATACACACAAAAGAACATTCCAGGTTAAAAACTGGATTACAGGTAACATTTAAAACAATTAATTTTGAAGTAAGAGATATCCTTTCTATCTAAAGAGTTAGTATACTGAAAACGACAGGGAAAAAATAAGTTACAATGCAGTGAAGGTGATGCAACTCAGTTAAGAAAAAGCATCACACAATTAAGGAGATGCTAAATTCTTTTCAGATTACTCAAAAGACAAAGGAGAGAGGTTTAAAATGGTTCCCAAGGTGCTACTAATGCACCTTGTTAATATTACAGCTGTTACTGTACAACAGTAAGAAAATACCAATTATTTTTTGGGAATGCCTTAAGCTGTCAGATTCCTGCCTGCAGCTCCATCTATAGCATGAGCAGCAGGAGCACTAGCATTGAAATCACTAAAGCTTTTATTTCTGCATCACCTAAACCTTTAGGAGTAGTTAGAGGGCAATCAGTACAAAATATTTCCTTTTATCACAGCACTTCCCTTACCACAGAAGTGATGGCCAAAGCAAAGGCTCCCAAAAAGCAGCACAGAGCTGACCTGGGGCTAGCACGTGACTACCCTCTTACTCCCTCTGCCCTCCAAGTGCTTCATCTTACTTTCCCTGGGTTATTTTCACCTGTCCTGTCTCCAAAAATCCTTCTGATTAGAATAGTAATTCCCAGTATCACAGAATCACAGAATCACA
>NW_010170837.1:0-784 GCF_000695765.1 Mesitornis unicolor | reverse complement strand
GCAAATTAGTGGAGCTCTTAATTATTTTGCAACATTAAATAGCATAGCCTCAGAAAGTTACTACGTTAAGTAACTTACTACTTTAGGTTACTTTAGGATACAGCACTGGATTCACTTGAGATTCGTATATAAATTATGTTTATCTGAAGAAGATTCTTTCCATGGTGGTGAATGGAAAACAAGATTGTAAAGTTAAGCAGCACTAAGTTATGAAAAAAAGCTTTTAGAATTTTTTCAGTGTTTTGGTACCTAGTTTGAGGAATTCTTCCTCAGTGTGAAGGAGAATCTGTGTGGCTCTAAAGGGTTTCATTTCTGTTGCATGTTTTGGAGAATTACTGATGTATTCCTAGCAGCACATTTAGTCCAACTTAGTATGTGCTGCAAGTTGGTGAACTTCTGAAGTTCAAGCATGTAATAAAGTATGCGACACAAGATAGTAAGGCCACAAAATGAATGGCAAAAGACCAGAATTCTTCAATGCAAGATCCACTGCAGAGGGCAATAAACAAGGAGCAGGAAAGATAATAACTTTGTGTGCTTTTTAATTGTTATGTTATGACATTTAATGGGAACACTAAGAAAGAATCTTTTAACTACATGAAGGCTAATGTGGTTTTGAATGTAATAATTGGAAGTGGCTGAAGAACAACAAACAGGCATTGAATCCAAAACAGAGATAAACAAAACGTAAACTTATGCAAGATAATGAAGCTACTTGTATGCATTTCTTGGTGCAGACTCTTTTGGCTTCATGGCTTATCTAAAAATGTAGTGTTTGTCTTCA
>NW_010170836.1:0-3341 GCF_000695765.1 Mesitornis unicolor | reverse complement strand
AATAAGAAAAGGCACAAAGTCAGACAAGAAATACGACTTATTTCATAAATAGTTAAAAATTAATCTATTTTCCAGCTCAATATAATTTCATAATGTTAATTATCATATGAATAAGAGTTATTTTTGGATCAACAAATGACCATTCAGTAAAAATTAAACTTCTTCAGTCATACTTCTCAGTTAAAACCATTTATACCTTGTTTCATAATCTATCCAGCATAAGGAGCATTTAGACTTTTGTCTTAAACAGAATTAAATGGTATAATCTAAATGTAATGATATGAATGTAAAAATCAAAGAATTTAAAAAGTGATCAACACTTATTTCTTGACAGAAACAGTACTGCATTTTTCCCATTTGCCATATTTCAGCTTTTAATTCCCACAAGTTGATAGACATTTTAAGGCATTATTCATGTCAATAAATAAATACTTTACAGTTGCTTTATAATTTCAGAACATGCATATTGATATGAACACAGAGAGGGATGAAACTTACAATATTCATTACACTCAAAATGTAGTGCTCAATGTCTTTGCGACCATGGTATCCCACCATCATTTTATCTGCTACTACCAGCGTTTCCACAAACCGTTCAAGGCTTACTGATCTCTTTTGTCGACTATGACTACTTAACATGTCATTGACTGGAAATGAAGTGGGAAAAGCAGATGCATCACTCATCCACCAAGGTTTACGGCTTCTTGTGGGGTCTTCTAGGAACCAAAATAATTAAACACTTCAGAAGGGTCACTAGTAAAACTCATTCAAATGCAGCTGGTTTACGTTGAGATTATCATCCTCAAGTTTCTAGAAACAAGTCTCTCTCGAGGCAAAGGAAAATTAAATTTATTGTCTAAATTTTATTTTAAAATACCTTATATAATGGAAAAACAACTTTGAGTTCTAATACTCTGAACTCTCCTTAACCTTACTTAGGATAATAAATTATCATCTTCTCTTAACAGATCTGATTCTTCACATCAATGTTAATACTGAAGATTAGTTACAGTTAACCACAAGCACAATTTAGAATTTTAAGGATAAGAACAAGACAGCTATAATATTTGGAAAAAAACCAAACTGAAAATAAAAAATTCAAGATTAAGGTAAAAGTTATCAAAATATATTAAGGAATTAAACACACTTATAAGGCACCAAAAAAGCTTATTCCCCTCCTGTGAATTATGCTAATAGTTTTTGGGCCAAATAAATTATTTTTCTCCTCAGAAAACTATCAGATTATATTTTATCTACCTCATGAATTAACTATAATGGGAAGTTCAAAATGGCCTGACATGGGATAATTTCTATAGTTATTTTTAACACTACTTTTAATTCAAATATGTTGATTCTTGTATTTGTTTCATGAAACATATAAGAAATATTTTTGCAGGCAACAGACTGATTATTAAAAATTCAAACATCTCTAATTATCAGCAAAATAAACACTACAAACATATTTTAAATTTGAATTACTGTCCTTAGGGCAAAATTGAACCCACCCTTCCCTGCAAAACCTAACATTTCTGTGTGTATTTTAAGTATCCCTTTTCCACAAAGACCCACACAGATATCAATCTTAAGTTTATTGATGTATATAATTAGGCTGGCTTTACCTAAGTAGAATTTCAAAAGTTTTAAGGTACTCTTGCTAGAACATAAGAACATTAACAGTTAGATACATTTATAATTGAATGAATAGGACTGCTCAAGTGAGCAATTCCTGAGATGCATCCTTACATCTACTAAAATGAGTTCAGCTAAGGATGAGTTGAGATAGAACCAGTACCTTCTGTGAAAAAACAATGCTTTATGCAATTCAACTAGGCACACTATTTTCAAAGGGCAATAACTACACCACAAAGAATGTTCAGGTCAAAACCAAGAATACAAAGCTTCTGCATTCCCACTGTTGCAGTGTTTCATAATTGTTGAGTCCACAGTGCTGGCTTTAAAAGGTAAATATTTCAGAAAAGTGGAAAAATGAAAATAAACATGGTAATTGAAAAAATGCTGGTAATGAAATAATCATCATTCTGCAATGGGTATAAGATTACACCCATTCTAAAAAATAATACTAAGTGTTAAAGTCTGTTGAAGATTCTATAATCAGTACCAAACTTTTTCATCTTTTTCATCTCTATTCTAGAAAATTCAAAGTTACTTTAATTGCTCAAAGATTTTCATCTCACAAGTAGTGATTTAGGAATGTCTGGAATTTTCTCCAATAACTTCTGTAGTAATTTTTTTTAAAAATCTGCTGTTCATTGCCATATAGCAAATGAGGCAGCATGTAGCAGAGCCATCCCTAAATAGTCTGCCACTTTGCAGCTTTCATATGTCAATTTTTGTTGTTTCTCAATCCTATCAAAACATTCTGCGTATTTGTAACAAGGGTTGTTGTTTTTTTCTTTTTGAGAGAGCGTTTTTTTAAATTCTTGCAACTCCAGAGCAGGTAAAAAAAAATTTATTCATAATTCCAACAAAACAGAATTTCAACTTTACACACAAATACAAGCATGCAGCTTTTCAGCAGAAAAGCATATTTCTTAAAATGGTGTAAATGCAAAAATAATGGATAAAAAAAATATTTTGTAACTTTAACGTAGTGCATGCTATTAGGCATCAGGCAAAACAAGTGTTTCAGTAAACTATGCAGTCAAACAAGGATACCACAGAAAGCAGTCCATAATAAAAAAAAAATGTTGCAAAATGGAGGATTTTAACATGCCATCTCTAAATATTAAGCTATAAACCAAATTCCATCTGGCATTCCAGTTATACCTGCTTACTTCATGGCTTAGAGACATCCTTTCTTTGGAAAACCACCTAGATTATGTTACTGTTTTGCACAGAATATAAATGAATAAAATCTAACTCATCTAGAGGCCAATTCCACAAAGCATTCTGCAAGATAACCTAGTGGCCTCAAATCCCATTGAAGTACTGGAATTTCAAGGTGCTCAACTTCTTCACAAAACCTTAATGATTTCAGCTATAATTTATAAAACGTAGAAAACTCGCTGACAATATATACACAAACTATTAATTTTAACATTTTTTATTTTAAAAATATTCTTATGCCTAACTGATAAAAATCTAATTTAGGTTATGAAAACCAGTCACAATTTTATCCCATATTCTTATCTGAAGCTAAACGATCTGGCAAATAGGGAAATATTTTTATCTCTGCCTCTCCAATCCTTCTCTTGTATTTGCCATTTTAATTCTACTACCTACTATGAAGTAGTCCATAACTTACTCATACCAACCAATTCTGATCATTCTTTCTCTAAACTCCCTACCCCACTGTCCTGGTTTAGTGGGACAGAATTTTA
>NW_010170835.1:0-8139 GCF_000695765.1 Mesitornis unicolor | reverse complement strand
CCCCTCCTGGGCCGGTCCCCGGCACCGCTGTTTCGGGCACTCTCGGGCCGGTCCCGGTTCTGCTCTCGGGCCGGTTCGGCACCGCCCCCAGCATCGCCGGTTGGTCCCCGGCACTCCCGGTTCGGGCAGGGCACTCTTGATCCAGTCCCGCACCAGCCCCAGCATCCTCGGACCAGTCCCCCCTGGTTCAGTCAGGGCACCCCCCAGTCTGGTCCTTCTCTGTCCTGGGAACCCCCGGTCCAGTCCTGCACCGCCCCGTCACCCCATGCTGGTCCAAGTGACCCGGTCCAGGCCCTCACCATCCCCCAATTTGGTCCCACATAGCCTCTGGCACCCCAAGTTGAGCCTGACACCTCCATTTCTGCCCCATCCAGGGATAAGTGGCCAATGTCAACATGGGGCATTGCCCTGGGTCCCCAGCACTGTTTTGGGGTAGCTGGGTTTGTGGGCACAGCTGGGTGCAGAGCTGCTCCAAGCACCCCCAGATGATGCCCTGACCAGAGCTGAGCCACAGCTGGTTTTTCGCAGCATCCTGCAGCCCCAGGCCCCACATTCCTCTCAGCCCCATCCAGGCATTGTGAGGGCTGAGCCAGCAGCCATCCTGCAGAAAGTCTGACCGCTATTTTCTGGTCAGCATTGCTGAAGAAGAAACCCCCTTATGAAGCTGGCGATGGCCAGGTGCCCAGTCAGGCACCCTGTGCTCAGTTTGTTCTTCAGAAGGACCAAAAACTCCCTTGCAAGTCCCTTTTCAGTGCTTCCTCCCCAGCCCCAGCCTCATGTGATGCAGCTGGAGCGAGCCCTCCTGTCCTGCCCCATCAGCTCTCACAGAAACAACGAGAAGGTTTGGGGCTTCCCTGATCTGGGAAGATGCCCTTTGCCTCTAAGGTGCAAAGAATATGGGGCCTTGGAGGCATCTGAGGGCACCACATCATGGCATGGTCCTTCCTGACCCTCTCCTGGGCTGCTTTGGCAGAGGTGGGGCAGTGGGTCCTCTCTCCATCCCAATATCCGTGTCTGCAGCACCACAGGACAGAGGAGGAAGGTGAAAAGGGGTATTTCTGTTCCCCGAGAGGTGTTGCCTTCCTTCTTAAGCATGGGGCTCCTTGGTAGCTCCTGCTCTCGGTTCAGAGGCAGGTAGATGTGAACAGGGTTGATCTGATGCAGAACTGATTGTGTCTTTTACCAGCTCTTAAAAATAGAGAAATAAATCTCAGCCCCTCATTGGCAGTGTGTTTCTAGCCGCTTGCTACTTGCAGCCACCAAAACTAGATGTACCGTTTTCTGACACCCCATTAGGGCAGAAGTAATTTGTCTTGTACAGATTTCCCAGTTCTAAGGGGAACCATTATTTTAAGCATATTTACATCTTTTTGGTAAGTTATAGGAGTCTTCTACTCCCCGCAGCCACCGCAGGGCTGCAGACAGAGCAGAGCTTCCTTGGGCTCTCCGTGCCATGGTGTGCGCCTCCCAAACTGGCACCTCGGAGCCGGCCAAACTCACCGGAGAGGGAGCAGGGCCCTTCCACCCCCCAGCACCCACGGCTGGGGAGGACATGAGCTCCAGGGGATATCGGCGCTGCCGACTGCAGCCACGGCTCATGACCGCGTCTGACGCCTGCAAGCTTCTGACTCACGTCTCTGCTCTGCTCTCTCTCTGGAGACGCCGAAGCGACATCCGTCTCAGCCGGCTCCTGGACAGCAGCTCTCGGTCGCCAAGGTTACCGGTCCTTCTGCTTTAATTAAGTGTACGGCCGTGGCACGGGTGTCTTCAGCAGCTGGGGACAAGGACAGCATCGGGCTGGCGCTCCCCAAGGGGTTCGTGAGCAGCACGATCAACCTGGGGAGATGAGCCCCCCTGCAGGTCACTGCTATTACTTTAGCTGATCTCCACACTCATTAAGATGATTAGCACGCTAATGAGGCACCTTCAGCTCCCCATAGCGCAGTAGGGGCGGATGGGAGAGAGAGAAGTGACCGCGGTGTCTTTGCAGTGACAGCGCTGCTCTCCCACACTGGAGAAGAGAGGAAAAGCGAGGGGCACGTTAAGATCCTGTCGGTGCGCTGCATTTTGCTCATGGAGTGAGGTCAAATACTCCCCTTGCAGCAGGCAGCAGCCCCCTGTGTCCATGTGGGCTATAGAGGGGCTCTGAACTCCTCAGGGGTAGTGGTCCTGGGCTGTTCTTGACCATAAACACCCTTGCAAACCCGTGTAGCACATAGACCAGATGGGTCTGGGTCGCCACGAGACTTCAGGACTTGGAATAACTGCTGAAAGAAAGTTTTGGGCTCGGAAAACGCAGCATCGACTCCCGCCAGCGTCACACTCTCTCTCGCAGTGGCTTTATTTAGCTCCTGTCCTTTTGCTTCTGGACGGTGGCCAAAGCACAGAGCGGGCCAGCGATGATAATGTCGATTAGGTTAATTTAATAGGAAGAAGCAGATCATAGAAAACAAGTGAGTGGAAAACAGCGGCAGCAAAAGGGCTGAGGGGAGCTAAGGGTACGAGTAGGAGGGAGAGGGAGGGCTGTGTAAGCTCACGTTGGGTGTCCCTGAGCAAGCAGAGCAGCTTTGGTCCCGCTGCCACTGTCACCCCAGCGCAGCCCCCCGCAATCTGAAGAGAGATCAGCTCCTTCACAGGGTGAGGGATTGCAGGGTGGGAGCTCTGGGTATGGGCATGGCAGCTGTGGGGACATGGGTGGCTCACCTGGGCTCTGGGTTCATGTAAGTCATCCCATTTCTTGCCCTTCAGCCTCTGTCCTCTGCCCTTTGCCGCTGGGCATTGGGAGCACCGCTGGCTCACGTCTCACCCTGCCCTGGCAGAGCTCAGCAGATCCCAGCCTGCCCTGTGCCACCTTGCAAATCTGCTATTTCAGGAGGGCTGGGTGTGATCCGAATTGGCCTCGGGGTGCATGGGCCAATGTATCACCCCCAGACGGCTGCTCTCTCGCCTCCCTTCGCTGTGGGGTGCTGAGGTGCTGCTCCCAAAGGGGGACACTCAGCACTGGAAGGGATTTTTAGTTCTCAGGGGAGCTGGTAGCCAACTGACTGGAGCAGGAGAGTTAATCCAAGGTGAGTCACTCCTCTGCCTCTCCAACTCTGAAACATTAAAACAGTCTTTTCATGAAAGGCAAATTAAATCCCACAGGTCGGAGCCAAGGAAAAAAGAATTTATCAAAGAGCAGAAGATGCTATCGGGTGACTTGCAGGCAGACAGAGGGAGCATTTGCTCAGCAGCCCTGGGTATTACATCTCCTCTGCCGCTCCTCCAAAGCAAAGAGCACTGCCATTCATCTATTTTTAATAACGGTGACGCAGGCAGTGAACCTGGCTTCAAGACTGGGCACTCGTCTTCTTCCCCCTGCGTATCTGTCCTGACTCATCTTCCCTTCCAAGGGCCCTTCGCAGCTTTGAGAGGAAAAACAAAACCAAAGCAAGCAAGCAAGATCAGAAAGCAAAGCATTGGAGACAGAGAACAGTTCTGGGAGAGGAATAATAAACACTGGGACTTCACTGGGGTAAATTAAGGGGCTGGGAGATCAGAACATACCCAGGGATGTGCTGATCTCAGAGTGGGTTGTCCCGGGCAGTCGAGCAGGGATCCAATAGCAGCAGAACACGCGTAGGACTTCAGCTCTGCAGAAAGCCCAGGGGCAGAGCTGAGGGTGCCCAAGCCTGGGGTGGCTGGGGGACACACAGCAAAGAGCTCTGCTGTGGCAGAGCTGATTTTGGTGCCACAACAGGTCTCTGTGCCGCTGCCGTTGCAGAGGTAAGGGCAGCAAGCGTGAGGAGCGTAACCAGAGGAGGGGAGGCTGCTGTGCAGCCTGGGGAGACAAAAAGCCATGCTTTGATCCCCGAGGGGAGTTGGCTCAGCTGGGGAGTGAGGGGGGTGCACCAGGCAGTGCAGGAGCCCTGTCAGGCCCTGCCATGGCGTAGGAGAGGTGGGACTGATGGCTGCGTGGGCTGCTGGCCTTGATGCTTAAAGGACTGCGTGGTTGCTTTGGGCGTCCACCAGGGTCCAAGCTATTGCAAATGTTTCTGTGCTCTGGTGGCTGGAGCTGTGAGTATCTCACAGCATCCCAGCATGTGAGGAGCTGGAAGGACCTGCAAAGCTGATCCAGTGCAACCCCTGCCACAGCAGGATCACCAGAGCAGTCACACAGGAACACGGCCAGGGCTTTGGGTGTCTCCACACAAGGACACTCCACAACCTCTCTGGGCAGCCTGGGCCATGCTCCATAACCCTCACACTCACAAAGTTTCTCCTCATCTTCAGCTGGAACCTCCTGTGCTCCAGCTTGGGACCATTGCCCCTTGTCCTGGCATTGGCCATCCCAGAGCAGAGCCTGGCTCCTTCCTCCTGACACTGCCCTTTCCCAATGGATCCCCAGGAATGAGGGCACCCCTCAGTCTGCTCTGCTCCAAGCTCAAGAGCCCCAGCTCCCTCAGCCGCTCCTCCGCAGGAGATGCTCCACTCCCTCCAGCATCTTTGTGGCCCTGTGGCCCTCTTTGCCAGATGTCTAGGGTTTTCCTCTGCCAAATCACTAACTTGGCATTAGACAACCCCAAAACCCAGGACCTGCTGTGCCCCTGGCCCACTCTGAGAACTGGAGTCTCACCCTTAGCCCCTTAGCTCCTCAGGACGCGTGGCTGGAGCATGGTCTGATGGGCTGGCACAGGGCTGAAGCCACCCCGGTGCAGTGACACAAGGTAGGTCCTGGCTCATCACTTGGTGCTTGCACAGCCTCACGGCTGGGAGTGTTGTGGAGCAAACTGGCCAGCTCTGGGCCACTCCATGCCCACAGGCCCACCAGGACCCTGGCTGTATCCATGCCACAGCACCGTTGCAATGTGGACATGCTCTGAGTTGAAGCCAAAACTGCAGATGGCCAAGATGAGCAGGCAAGGGAGCACAAGACTACGGCACTGGTCACAGCAGGGCAGCCGCCTAATTGGGAATATCCATCTGCCCCAGCACAAGCCCCCTCTGGCTCCCAGGGCAGGGGGTCCAGTGCTGCTGCCAGCCTGTGCCTGGGCTGGGCCCAGCCTCCTGGAAGAGGGACGTGGAAGATGCTCTGACATTGCCACGGCTGCCAGGCCTCGTGCAGAGATGGCTTTGTGCACAAGGACACAATGGTTGCCTTGTCCACACCGGTAGTGGGACAGAATCGTTAACCCGGTTCCTCAGCAGCAGGCGTGTAAATCCTCATTCAAAAGACAGCATGGAGGCACTCCCTGGGGAGCCCTCCTCACTGCCAGGAGGGTGCTCATGACATAAAGGGCACACAGCCCCAGCAAGGGAAATGCCCTCTCACCCATGAGCAAACCTGGCCTTGGTGTGCAGAGACACCTGCAAGGCTGGCTGAGGAGCTGCAGATGAGAGGATCCTCCCGAGGGGAGCTTGATAAGATGCTTTTTGAAATCTGGGGGGTTTGGTGTGTGACCAAAAGCCTGAAGGGTTTATTTTTCATCGCTGTCCTGTTAAGTGTTCACTGAGGACAGAGCTGGGAAAGGGACGGCGTTGATGTTATGCAAGGGAAAATTCCAGGCAGTCCCGCTGGGACCCTCTCCTCCGACTCCAGATCTCCACTGGTGTAAACCAGCATTTGATCAATCCTATTTAAAGAAGATGGCTTTTCCCCTGGTGAGTTTCATTACAGAAAGTTTTTCTTGGGTTAAATCACTGAAACATCCGATCCCATCACAGCGCTGTGAAGTCAAACCACCGCCTTGGTCCCCAGGGAGCGGAGAGAGAGAGACAGCCCTCATTGCTTGTTTAATTTTGGGGCCCACGAAACCTCTCTGCTGGGGAAAACACCTGCTCTGCTACAATTTGCTCTGCAAATTTGCATGGTGACTTTGCGACGTGTGTCTCCTTGGGAAGGAGAATTCCCAATTTCTCCCCTCTGGGACATTTCCAAAGCCCAGAGGAAGGGAATTTCTGCCCGCTCCCACCTGACTTCTCTCAGGTCTGTTTTATTGCCACGCAGTGAGTTAACCCTTGGCTGCTCTTTTGCCAAATCAGTTACATTTAAAAACCCAGAGTCACCCGGCTGAGAGCAGAGGAGCAAACCGCAAGCCACAGAGCCGTTTTTTGGGGTGGTTGCTCTGAGGGCAGCTGGGGTGGAGGGGAACACAGCTTCCTGCAGTATTTACAGGCTGTGTGACCCTTCTGGGACAAGAGATGGAGAGCGTTGGGATGGTTTATGCTGTGATATTTGCCAGACCTTGGTGAGTCTCTGGTGAGGCTTCTGATGTGATGTTCATTTTCCTCTCTCTGGAAAACAGAGGGAGGCTGCAAAAGCCACTCGTTTTCTGCAGGTTTTGAGACTGTGGATTTGCCTGGGCACTTTCATCAGCTGCGAGGAGGGACGGGGACTTCCTCAGACCGAGGTTCTGCTGCTGCTGTACTTACACACGTGGTCAACAGCAAACACGTGTTTTTCTGCTTGCAGAACGTGGCCTTGATGTAGAAAGCTGTGTGAGCAGTCATTAGGCTGTCTTATTTCCCTCTCAAAACAGAGATCAGACGTCCCATTCACCACAGGACCTCACACAATGTGATGTGAAATACAGTGCAAGTGCTTCCAGCTGGGATTTCACTACTGGCATACTTTAACTGTTACTTTACTCCAGCCCATGGGATAAATGCTCATTCCTGGGTGTTACCAGGAAGACTTTCACAGGCCAAAAGCAGAGACAACGTCTGTCGTGTTAGGGAAGCCGAAAGGAGGTGACTTTTATGGTGGGGAACTGGGGAAAGAGAATCGATTCGCTTTGGTGCTGGGCTTAGCTCCCATAAAGAGCAGTAATTAAAAGTTACCACCAGATGTCATCTCGAAGCTAACGAATGGCACCAAACCCGATAATCCCAGCGAAATGCAAAGCATTGGAATTTAACTTACTTTTTAAAGTCCTTAAAGAACTAACCTTGCTGAAAAGCCCCCTTCTGAAGCTGGGTGCTGCTTGGGTATCAGAGAGCAGAGACGCTGCTGGGTCGGAGCATTCCCATCTGCTTCATCATTAAAATATGATGGATATGGTAATAATTGTTCAATGGCTTAATTACGAAAGCTTTGCTACACCCTGTGTTTGAACTGTCATTAGAATAGACGTTTGCATGTGGTTGATGTTTAACGTTCCGGAGTGTGGGAAAATTTCCTGTGAAGGAAACTGAGAAGGAAAATGAAGAAAACAGGAAAACTTCCTCCCCTTCCCCTAAGTAATTTTAATCTATCACCTGCGCAGAAATGATTTCATTTTTGCAGTTAAAATTACAGAAGAAGTTCTGCCGTAGACTTGGGTGAAATTCTGAGGCTAAATTCAGTCAGTAAATCGCAGAGCAGAGATTTTAATCCAGCTGTGAGGATAAACCTCTGTTCAGTGTCATCTGTAGAAGTGGTGCTGGCGTTGCCAAAACTCCCTCCAGCACCTTTTGGATCAAGCTGAGACGATAATGACAAATGATAATGAGAAAACAAGTTACTAATATGGTACGGCAAGGCTGAGCAATGTGTTCTTCTCAGAGACAGTTTTAGTTACAACTCCATAGGTTTTAACTGGTCAGGGTTCTGTTATTTCTATCGAAGACTCTACAGCCTTGTTTTTTGATGAGTTTTGGTAAAAATACCTCAGCCTTTACCAAAGATGAGGTCAGGGAGAAGGAAAAAAATCCCTTGCCAATGTAAAACAAAACCAACCCCCCTCACAACCATTTAATGAGATGTTCTTGTCCTGCCGTGCTTTGGAATGGATACGACATATTTGGCAGGAAGAAAGGTCCCTTTTTCTGTACCTCTTAGAGGCTGCCCACACGTGGATAAGTTATAATTGGAAAAAAAATAACCTTGCATGGGGAAATCACAGACTTATCACAGCTCGGGCAGCCAAAACCTCAGAATATTTGCGGTGCATTAAGCAGGACTCGAGGGGCTGAGCAGGATTTTCTGTGCAGTGCGTTCCTCTGCCGTGACCGACACCGTGATTGGGGTGCAGGCAACCGGGGCTGTCGGAAAAAAGGGAGAATCTGAGTAAAACGCTGAAATCGAGAGAGCTGGGGGAGGAAGAGACCAGAAAGGAGGGACCCCACCAGGCACACTCCCAGCTCCCGCCTCAGCGGCGCCGCCCCTGCGGTGCGGGACCG
>NW_010170834.1:16396-18301 GCF_000695765.1 Mesitornis unicolor | reverse complement strand
GCGGTTGGACTTGATGATCTCGGAGGTCTTTAATAATTACTGATCCATTACATATTTTACCTACAGCAGGTAAATTATGGGAAAGGCAAATTACTAGAATGCCTCCTCCATAATCAAGAAGAATATTATTTGTTGAAAGTGTTTATTATTATCCAAACCACCTTTACTGAACAACTACAGCACTAGTGACAAATTACATTTATATTACTATCGATCACATTTGTTATTAACCATGGCAACAGTAATATTATTAGTGTTAATCACAGCTATTGTTATGCATTTACATGATGATTTACAAAACATACTTAAATACCTTGGACCAGAGGTATTCCTTTCATAAATCCAGCAATATTCAACATAATCAGTCTAATATCTGCTCCAAAGAACTCAACTTCAGCTGAAGACAAAAACTAGGCACAGAATGGAAATTCAGACAAAAGATGATCTGAGGAATAATGTAGAGAATGGAAAATTAGGAATATATCCTGAAAAAATTGTGAGATTTAACAGAGAGTAGAGGAACCGAGAAGCTTGTAAAAAAAAATTGGAAAGAGAATGGTAGAAGCAAAAATACGAACACAGGAAGAAAAGGAGTAAAAAAGAAAAAAAGACTATGCAGGAATATGAAAGTGACAATTTGCCTGTCTACTAGCCAGAAGCTAATCAATGCCACTGTCAGTGCAAACATTTAGTTCCAGCAAGCGGTGGGTACCTTTACTTCATTTGTTTCTCAGTGTAGTTGCTATAAGCTGAACACACACACACACACAAACACACACAAGTTGTTGATGTGCAGCTGCTTGTAACTGCTGATTAGTTGTCCTGTGACTTGCTCACATGTCTGACCTTTCAGATGCTTCGTGTGGCACTTCATGCTGTGGATGACTCTGCAGCATGAACTGTGTGCCCATACACAACCAGTAATCAATTCATTAAGTTAACATTTGGCTAAGATATCGCCTACTGATTTCTCTACTGTGCAAAGGTTCTTAAATTGTTTATATAACCAAGGAACAAACATAGCATTTATTCAAATAAAACATTTGTTTTTCTCAGTTTGGAGCATGTTTTAGATTATAATACTCGATATGCAATTTTATATTTCTTCTATAGAAGCACATAAGCACAGAGTATGTTATATTGGAAGGGATCTCTAGAGGCTATCCTGGTCGTGCTCAAAGCAGAGCAACTTAAGCAGGTGGCTCAAGGCCACGTTCAGTGTATTTTTTGAGTATTTCCATAGATGGAGACTCCACAACCCCTCTGCGCAACCTGCTCCAATGTTTGACCACTCTCACAATAAGAAATAAGCTTTTCCTGTGTCTGTTGCCCCTTGTCCTTCCACTGTACATCTCTGAGAAGAGTCTGACCCCATATTCTCTGTTCTCCCCTATTAGGAAGTTAAAAGCAACACTAAGATCTCCCCTTGGCCTGTTTTTCTCAAAACTGAACAGATCCAGCTCTTACAGTCCCTTCTTCTACTCCCAAGTGCTTGGTGACCTCAGCATGTCAATGTCTTTCATGTCCTGAAAAGCCCAAAATTGGACACTGTACTGAAATGTAGTTTCACAAGTGCTGAACAGATGGAAATAATCACTTGCCTTGACCTGCTGCCTACACTTTTGCTGCCCAATATGAGGTTGGCCTTCTCTACTGCAAGGACACACTGCTGACTTATCTTAAACTTCCTATCCACTGGGACCCTCAGGTCCTTTTCTACAAAATAATTTTATTCCTCAGCTACTCAGATGCAGGACTTCATTTGCTTTGGTTGACCTTCATAAAGTTCCAGCTGGCTCATTCCTCTAACCTGCAGAGATCTTTCTGAATAGCAGGCCTCCCCAAAAGTTTATAAATTGCTCCTCCTGGTTTGGTACAACAAACAAGCTTGTTGAGCATATCTCT
>NW_010170834.1:0-16365 GCF_000695765.1 Mesitornis unicolor | reverse complement strand
TGTTCCTGGTAGATATTTGTCCTGCTTGTTCTTAAAAGCACTGAATGGAGGAGGTAGCACAGCTCCCCAGGCAGTTTCTCCAGTGTTTTGACATCCTTTTTCTGTTTGGTTATTCCTTGTTAATTTTTGCTTGCACTTGTCTCTGCAGAACTGCACTCTATTTTTAAAACCTATTCTTCAGCACTGAAATGATCAGAATTCTAATCTTGTCCTGCAGTGCACCATAGATACTACCCAGGCTTCTGTCTCCATAGTTGTAATAAGCAATCTCCATATTCTACCATCCAGACTATAAAGAAAATTTTGAACAGAAATAAGTTCGGGAAAAATTCTCTTCAAAACAACCTCAATTTACTTTTCCATTTTGTTAAGTTCCATTACAAATTACACTCCTATTAAATATTTCTGATCTATTTTATATTAATCCAGTATGTATGACAAGAACATTGTTCGTTATGAAAAACATCACAACAAACCATGCCGAAAGCTTTATTAAAGTCAAAATAGAAGCTATCCATTCCCTTTCCCCTATTTGCAAAGCCCATTATGTTACGGTGGAATAATATTAATTTGATTTGGAAATATTAATTTTTGACAGATTTCTCCTGAGTGTTACTTATTATTTTAGTTATCTTCCAGGCGTCTTGAAATAACTGATGATTTGTAACAGAATTTTCAATAGTACAAGTTTAACTGATATGCCTGTCATTCTTAGCTTCCTCTTTTTTTAAGCACTGGAACTACATTTACCCCTTTTTTTCTCTATGACTTCTCAGGCATTAGGATTAAAGATTCTGAAATTGCTTAAGCTATTATTCATTTTGGGATGGGGTGCATTCTGAAATATGTTCTTTATTCAGTGCTTTACAGCTGGTTATGCTTTGATATTGTATGCATTAACAATATGCTTTATTTGGGGAACTTTAATGTTTATACCTTTTACTTTATGGCAGATTAGTACAATTATTTTGTTCCAATTTTTATCAATGAAAGCTAGAAATAGGCCGTCATGATAAGTCAAGAAAATTTCTGTTGAAGACAGTGAAGTTATACTGAGCTGAATAATTTGACTGCTAGACTTCATTTCCATTTTGCAAGCTGATTCTTGTCATACATAAAGACATTTTCATATAAAGCAACAAAAGAATATTTTATTACAGCAGCTTAATTAATGTTATTCAAAAATTGAGTAGTGCATTAAAAACATAGATGATTTACATTGTCTAAAAACTGAAAGTACATTTTATAACAAATATAAACTGTTCAATTTTTAGGCCTTCTACACAATGCTTAGATAAATTGGTCTCTCAACAGTTAGCAAATGTCTGAGACAAAATAGAAAATGAGTAATCATCCAAACTCAGCACAGAATTGGGTGAGTATTTCTAGGCAGTCATTTCATAGTGTTTTGAATTAAAAACTATACTGCCATGAGTAGCCTTCGTAAGAAGGAAAGAAGAAGAATTTTCAAAGTACAATTTTCATGCCATTAAAAAAACAGCAGATTTTTAAGCATGTTTAAGGAAATATTTCTTCTTAATGTTCCTTTCTTTTTAGCACAGTAGTTAGAAATGAAATAACAAAAATAATAAATGAGATCATTAGCTCACTGTACACTGCCGTCATTGCCAGGGACTTTCATATCTGTATAAATATAAGTAAAGAAAAACGACTTTAGGTGTCTCCAGAACTAAGTCTCAAGCAGAAAAAAAAAATCTGTCAAAGGAAAAAAAAATCAAAGTATATCACCTCACCTTGCACACTACAAAAATTCAAGATTCAACATTCTCCTGCAACTTTTTAAAATTTCTTGAACTGGAAGTGGCATCTACATAGTACATGTGGTAGACAAATGGACCAGAAAGTGTGACCTTGAACTAGTCAACCTCCATGGCATAGATGAAAGCATGGTTTTTCCACAGGTAAATAATGGATATTGGTGACTATTTACCGTGTACTGAGTAGTATGACCTAGATTATGGGCTCTGGAAGCAAATGGTTAAACATTTATATTTTATGTAAGTAGATACTTGAACTTAAAAAGAACCACATAGAGACACGGAAAATCCTGCAGGTTCAATACCCAGCTATAGAATCATGTAATAGTATGGGTTGGAAGGGTTCTTTAAAGTTCATTTAGTCCAACACCCCCTGCAATGAGCAGGAACATCTTCAAATAGTTCAGCTCAGAGCTGGTCTCAATCCCTTCATCCTCCAGCCTGTATTGATACTGGAGGTTGCCCCAACCCACATTCAGGCTTCCATTATGGACAGTGAAAAGAGAGCTCTCAAAGCTCAGCCTAAAGAAGACATGTACATCTGCCCAGCTGAATGGCTGCCTCAGCTCCACTAACTGTATTAACTAGATCTCCCTATTTTATATACATAGCTGACATATAGATATCTGCACTGCAGAGACCTTATAGTCAGGAGTCTGACTCCACCTTTTGTCTTCTTTAGCTATTTTTTTCAAACAAGAATCAAACTCCAATTTGTTGGCATTCTCCCACATATAAATACTATAGTATGGAAGCCAATCTACATTTAAGCAACAGATTAGAGTTGGATTCACCTCATTTAATTTTAGATTTACAGTACTTACATCTCAACAGGTGACCTATTCACCCTAGGCTCTCTTGGTGCTCTTATTGCACTATTCACTTGACCTGTTTTAGACAGCCACTCTAGGATGAAATAAATTATCCCCTGGAAGTACTTATTTCATTACATTGACTGTAAAAGAGTTTAGGATACTTAGCTCAAATCTGGCCACCTATAACAGCAGTCTGTCAACCAGAAATATGAAATGGCAGAGCTATGCTATAAACATTTCCTCTGTCCTCTGAGAAACAATGAAGCTTTGAGAGCAAAGCCACGTAAAGCTCCCATTGAGTTTTACAACCCACAAAAGAGTTAATTGTAGTGTCATTGTTTGATTCATAGTGGAAAATAGCCAATCTGCAACTCTCTGATTATATAACCTAGGAGATAAAATGGGATCAAGTCTTGATTTCCTTACCAGTGCTTAAGCATAGACCAAGCAGTATAGTACTGTGAAATGTTGACTAACACATGGTTAGACATACTTTGTGCCCTTGGTGAGATCTTGCAACCATAGTCCTTTAGATCAGTAGCGAAGCAATTTGAAGATAAAAACCTTCTTTTTAAAGTATTGCAATATAAATCTAACTAGCGAAAGGCAACACTTTCCCAGATAAGAAAAATACTAGAAAGAAAGCACAGGAAACTTCCAGTCAACAAATTTTATGCTGGAGTTGCTGAGGAGCCTTACAGAAGCTCACTCCAAAGTGCCCTTTGAGAGAGCTGTCGCCTTGTCTGTTGTCAGCTCTGAGCCTCATATAACAGCATGTGCTAGTCCTGGGGGGAGGGAATGTACAAACAGAAAGCAGCATTGCTTCCAAGTCTCACATCTACTTTATGTTATGCAACCATAGATAAAAAAGTCTCCTTGAGAGCTACAGTGCAGACTGAAATGCAGGTGTCAGGCAAGCACAGTTTCATCAGGGAGAGGCCAGAAAGATGTCATCTGGAAAGCTGATCAGGGACTTGCCTAGAAGTGGGAAAGCTGTTGGACCCGACTTGCAGCTGTGCCTGCCTTGCAGTGGGCACAGTTGGTCACAGGCATCAAAGATAAACTTCACAGCATCCTGACTCTGTTACTGGGCCAAGCCCCAAATGTGGATCATAGTGAAGCCTGGAGGCAATTCTGGCAACAAGCTGAAAATTATCCTAACAGGCTGCCACCAGCTGAGTATTGCCAGCCCATACAGCGTGTTTGTTACCTTTTCCTCTCCTTCTTTGACATGCATCTTATGGTGAATACTGCAGGAATAAACGGGCTTATTTAGCTGTGTCTGAGTTGCAGCCAGTGTTTTTGTAGGGAAGGAGAATGGAGGAAGTATAACAAAAAAACTGCCACAATTCACCATGTATGGTGGACAGTCATGGCACTTAAAGCACATTTAATGCTTTTTACTCAAAAAGTGCGACAAAATATCTGGATTCCTGGTGTACACATGATCAAATTCTATTTTGCCATGCACCTTATGTCCTTGATATGTCTTTGTCTTTTATGTCTTTGATTCTTGTCACAGGATGAGTGATGTCCAACGTGTTGTTTTAATAGACTTAATGCATTGTGAGAGGCAAGGAAAAAACCTGAGGCCTGGGGATATGCATTTGGGAAGAGAATGTAAAGATCTGTGAATAAGAGTTATTTTTCAACCCACATCTTGCACCTCCACTTCAGCTGTTGTGTTGCATGCTCAAAACAAAACAGCAGCATTTCTGGGACCTCAAACAGTGTCAGTGGGTATAGACTAGTAAAAAAATTAACATATGGAAATAAGAGAGAAAAATAACTGCCCTTGATATGTCACTCTAGGACCTCAAATAAATACTTACTCCATGCATATTTTCTCTTTGCACTTTGTTTGACCTTTTGGTTTTCTGAACTAAAACAGGAAATCAGATCTGAAAGATTCCTAGGTCACTGTCTTACAAATATGTGGTCTTCTTAAGAAATACCATCATATTTACTAAATTACATTCTTGAGTTCTGTTCTTGATTGATGTAGTCTTTAACTGTGAATCGATTATTTACTCCATTCTGGAAAAAGAATAAATAACTCTTTTTGCAAGGACATCAAAACAATCACAAATGTTTGAGACAACTTCCTTTTAAATATATTCCAATTTAAATCTGAAATATTTTTACATATTCACACACATCAATAGCAGCTTATTTCTTAGGTCTGATCTGTTAGATTAATAATGGATTTCCCAACATTTTTAAGGAGAGATGCAGCTCCTTTCTATTTTACCTAAGTAAGCGATTCAGACATATGATGCCTTGTACATTTCCATTCTAATCTGTATCTAGTTATGTCTTTGAACTCAGCCGTTAGTGTCACAAAAATGTAGCTCAAAGTGACTGTACCTCTCAAGCCAAAGACATGTACCATTGCTTATTAATGTCACAGGGCTGTCCACTCATTTTTAGATTATTAAAGTAGAAAGAGGATTGGCTAATACAGAGCTTCTTTTCTAATATCTTGAGATACTAGTCACACGTTTTGAAGACAAAGTGAAACATCACCTTCTTTTGTCAGCACAAATCACTGTGACTTATGTAACATTTTCCTCGAGAATAATTATGCACAAAAAATCCCTGTCATAGCTTTCTGGAAAATCTAGTTCAATGTCCCGGAGTGCTTTTTCTCTATAGTATTTATCACCTTGATTGGTACAGTAAAGTATTTCTCAAGAGTACCCTATAGTTACTGTTTGGTCCACTGACATATTCAGGGAATTTAAAAGAATACTCTGAATAGCAGATTAAATGCTGTCTTGATAAATGCAAAATTATGCTTATGGGGGGAAAACAATCTTAAATTGCATGTAGAGTGATGAGTTCTGAATTCTAGTTAATTACCACTGAGGAAAAAAATATATTTGTGCTATAATGGATAATCTAAGAAAATTATCAGTAGCTGTTAGAAAGCAAAATGCTAGAAATTATTAGAAAGGTAATAGATAATACAACCAAGGACAAAATTATTCCACAAGCCAATTCTGTGGTGTACTTGCATCTTGCAAACCACATGCAGTTCTAGTTCTCACATCTTAAAAAAAAGAAATATAGTAGCCCTAGAAGATTAATGAAGAAAGGTAGCAACCTTTGTCAGAGATAAATGTGGTGGGTTGCTGCAGCTGGAAGCTAAGCACCCATACAGTCATTCACTCACCACCTCCAGCAGGATGAGGAAGAAAATCAGAAGAGCAAAAGCTGAAAACATGTGGGTCACGATAGACAGTTTAATAAGTGAAGCAAAGCTGCGTGAACAAGCAAAGCAAAATAAGGAATTTATCCACAGGCTGGCAGGTGTTCAACCATCTCCAGGAAAGTAGAACCTCTGCACACTTAATGGTTACATGAAAAGACAAACACCATGACTATAAACATCCTCCTTTACTACTTCTTTCCCAAAACTTTTATTGCCAAGTATGACACCAGTGGGATATCCTTCTGGTCAGTTGGGGTCAGCTGTCCAGGCTGTGTACCCTTCCAACTTCTTTCCTACCCTCAGAGTACTTGCTGACAGGGCAGCTTGAGACCTTGAAGCTGTGTAAGCACTGATCAACAATAGCTAAAGCATTGGTGTGTTATCAACACTGTTTTGAACACAGATATACAACGCAACACCATACATGTTGCCATGAAGAAAATTAACTCTATTTCAGCCAGATCCAATATAAAAAAGTTTTGGCATAAAAAATTATCAAATAAACTACACCATAAAGTTTAATGATCAAGTAGCTGATTCAAAATAATTAAAGAAGTATGTAATTAATAGGTGGAATAAGATGCCACAGGTTGTTGTGGATTCCAAACTATATGTTTATTCACAAAACAATTTTAAAAGATCTCAGAAGAAATATAAATCCAATTGTAACTAGTAAATGCCAAGGCAACTTGACGAGGTACAGTTTTCTCTATACTTGCAGATCTATGGAAGCAAAGGGAATATATCTGGGGAGAAAAATACCCACATAGTCTCCATATTCATGTATTTCACCTAAGTATCCACTTTTGACCACTTTTGGATACAAGACGTTCCTCACTTTTGGGTACTGAAGAACTTAGAGGTTATTTTAAATGTGAAGGAAGAATAATTTTTAAAAATTAGTGAGATATCCATTTTAATTACCTTTTAAAGCAGATGAAGGTGTTTTCTTTTTCATCTATTTACCCCACTAGTCTGCAAACTGATCCAGAAACAAGAGCAAACAAATTCATGCCATTCTGCTTCTATCTCATTCCTACTCCTCTCCCTTCCTTTCTCTGTGGAAATATCAGTTTGCTATCCTTTTTATCTTCACATAGTTATATAGTTACCTGGAGCTAATAGGAATTATGCTCTTGCAGAGCCTGGATGAGAAAGGGCACATGAGCTCCTTTTATAGCAGTGTATGACATTGATGCAGTGGACTGCAAATAACATTGAAAAGTTCAAAGTGAATGAACTGAAAAATATCTTAATTTTCTTTCTGATTTCAGTAGTTACATGTAACAGGGATAAGCCAAACAATAAAGGTCTTGGTTCCACAGAAGTCAATGCTAATTAATTCATGAGAGTCCTATGACCTATGTTAACCAGGATATCAAACAGTGACTTCTGACCTTAAAACATACGGAGTTCATGGCCTTTTTTTATTTTTATAAATTAAATTGATGTGATTGTTTTGTCCTACACTCTGTTTCACCATAGATCTAATTGCAGCTCCATTCCCTAAATACAGTTAATACATTCCCTGTTGACTGAATTTTTAACTATCTGAAGTCTATCTATATTGACCTTGTTATTGATGGCATATATTGAACTCTGGTTACTAGGACAAGTCTGGGCACTGGCTCATATCAGTGCTCTTTGTATAATGAAACCCTTGCAACAAACTACTCTTTCTTCCATATCCAGATTTCTACTGCTCAGAGCACTACTTGGAATCCATGACTGAATTTACGTGTGCACTGTGCAGATTATTGGCAGAGCTATGTTCCTGTAAGTAAAACAAGAAGCACACCAGTCTGACAGTATATATGCACCTAGTGCAATACCATTTCTGCCCAAAGAACGTTGCTATTGATTTTAGTGAAAGAAGTAAACCATCTGATTGCTGGTGATTGCTTGACAGATTTTAAGAAAACTGACTTTTGAACTGATTGAGTCAAACATACTCTTGAGAAGTAATGACCAAGGAAGAGCAGATATATGTTATTTTTTTAAATGAATTTGCTAACCGTAGAGAATTGGGGATACCAATCCAGTTCCATGCAAAGCAATGTTCGCATTCCATACATCAACATTGCAAACCATACCTCTTCTATTAGACTCGGCACGCAAGTTGAAAACTAAGCACTTAATTCAGCTGTTTCTCACGTCCAGATCAGACATAGAACATATGCTAAATTTAAACCCAGCCAATACTAACTGTGACTGTATCTTCAGTGTAGGAAAAATCTTCTTTGCAATTGCTGTCAAGGCAGTACTTTCCAAAAAACATTAAATATATTTTAAAATAAGTCCACACTTAGCGTTTTAAGGACACCACAGTCATAATGTACATAATATATTATTTGCTTTATAGAATTGTTTTTAGCCCTTCATATATGCAAATCTTTCACCTGTATTTAATTGTCACTCAGGCCAATGCAAAGTAAACCTTACAGAACTTATTCACTCCACCCAATAATTTCCAATTAATATTAATGTTTTGGCATATAGATCCATAGAAATAAAGGCCAAAAGGAATCTGTTAGGTCATTTAAGCTGACTGTGATTGGTGAATACATTTCAGCTGTTCCTTTCCATAACTGAATACAAAGCCTGCATGTGACTACAGCACATCTTCTCAAAAAGTTTTGATCTGAAGCTACAAAAAGGTGAAAAATTCAGTACTTCCTTTGGTAGAATATCAATCTACTCCTTGTTTCATTAGCTTACCATTATTAATTCATATCTTACTTAAAATCTGAGTTTGTTTGGCTTCACATCCAATAACTGGTTCTTGCTGTGTCTTTTCTCACTTGTTTGTAAAGCCCTGTATACCAGTCTGATTTCCTTCTCTGGGTATTTATGCATTATAATCACATCATTTTCTCACCCTCCTTTTTAAAAAGCCAAATAAGCTAATTTTCTCAAGGGTTCCACTGATTTGTATTATTTCTGGCTCTCCAACTACTTGACACTTCTTTTGAACTCTCTAGAATTACCCTGTAACTTTTGAAAATACGTACACTAAAATGATCTCATTATTCTAATTATTGTCTCAGCAGGCACACCTATACACTGCATTATAGAAAAGAGGGACAAGGAATGAGCTGACAGCTCCAATCTGATGGATAATTCCTTCCCTGTCTGTGCTTTCTACTGCTCTCTTCAGGATAAACCTGCTGTAGAGAAGCATCACGGATGTGATCAGTCCACCTTTACACCATGGCACAAACATCACCACTGGCCATCACCTCTTTTATTTATCTGTCTCAGGCAGAGGTATTAAAACCACAGACAGAAGTAAAAATTCCTAATTCATAGCATCCCAGGATTATTGGCTTTTCTCTCCACAGCTTCATAAGGGAACCTCAAACGCAATTTTTTATTTATTATGATTATTAGAAGACCTTTTGAAAGGCTATATCAGAAACCTAGAAACCTTTCCAAAGTGCAGTCCACAGATTTTAGCTAAATTCTGCATTTGTCATTTTGAAAGGGCTACATTTCTATGTGGCTGTACTGAGGTACATATTGTTGGAAAGGCCACAGATAAGAACCCAGAACTGTCAAATTTCTGTGTTTCAAGCACTGTTTTCTCCTCTGGGAAAAGATTCTGCAAAGTTTATTAGTGGGACTTTTATATTTTCTTTCAAATTATTGAAGGAAATTATGAAAACACTTGTACTATTATTAACATCAATTAAGTTATTAAAACAGTTCCTTTCAATGATCTTTCCTCACTACAGGTTTATTACAACTCAGAATCCACTTAAGGTGGGCTTTGGTGGTTCTGGATAATGATGTTTATTTAATCAGCATGCCAATAATGCTAAGTTAATAGTTTTACACAGCTCTACCTATATTCTGTCTATGTAGATACAAATTTTAATCAAGTATGTCCACCAGTTGGAACATGAAACAGCAAGACCTAATTTCTATGTCGTCATATAAGGCTGGCTTTAATAACTATTTCCCCTCTTTACTGTCTTATTAATTGGTTCAAGAGTTAAATATTTTGTCCAATAAATGCAATAAATACTTGTCCCATGCAGGCATTTCACAAAGAGAGTTCATTATATTCCTCTCTCCTCTTTAGCTGGCAGTCCTGACCATTAGATGATTGCTATGCTTTTCATCATAGGGTCAACAGATTTTGCACAGCTTCAGTGTGATAGGTGGAAAGCATCAATAGCCTCCCACTTGAAAGGTAGAAGCAGTTGATTTGATCCCATCGGGTACTACAGAGAAAGGAATCAATCTCCTGTTCCCTTAATGGATATTCTCACCACAGATATTTGTCAGAGCAGTAGAATGCTACTGTTCTGCCACCAAAAAGATAGATTTTTAAAAGAAGATTATCAGCTTTGTGGTGTTACCTTCTACCTGTGGTTCTTCAGTGGACAAAATTATTTTCATGCATTGTTACTGAGATATGCAGCAGGTAGCATATGGGGCTTGTCACTGTGTTTAGTGTTTAGTAGCTCTCTCAGGACAGCTTTCCCATTAGCAAGCTGACTTCAGGCTACAACCTCTTCAAGGTGCTGGCTGCAGGGATTTCCTTCCAAAGTGCCTTAGAGAGGATGCACAGGGAGCCATGTTATCATGGGATGTGGAACTCTGTAGGACCGTGTCTGTAACACCTAGGCATTCCAGAGGTAAGACCCACAGCCCCATACTGGATTTTGCATGGTGAGCCTTTGCAGTTCTGCCCCATTGTTAAAACAGGATGCACACAACTAAAGCTATGTTTGGACTAGAAAAAATTCAGTCCTGATGATTTTCTGTATCATACTGACAACTCAGTGCCTCCACTAACATGGCCTCTTCCAGCCCTTTCAAGCAAAATTAGCTAATTCAGCAAAAGCTCAGTTTTGACAGTACAAATGTTTGTATAATGGAAGCTTCTGCTGTCAACTAAAGATTGCGTTCTTGATGACAATCAGTATGCTGGCAGATGCTTTTATAACAGACACAAAATAAATCACATACACTGTGAAGTGCTTTGACAACTGTAAATAGTCCGGGCCTAAATGTCTGTATTGCTGTTGAAAGAGTACTTGGGGTTGAAAGGCATTTAAACATTTCCAAAAATTTTGCCTGATACCTCATGACAGAGTGAAAAATTAAAAATTGCTAACATTACATTTTCATTTTAATAACTTGTTAGAATATTCTAATTGAACTTTCTTGGCTGATTTTCAGCCTTAGCTCAACAGACTCTTCTACCTGGGTGAAAAACGAAGGGTTTCATTTATCTTCTGCCCCATGGCACTTTATGCTGATTCAGATGGTGATTTACAGCTGTGCAAAATGTAAGTAAAAATGTAGTCACAACTCTTCTTGTTTGCACCTGCCTTACCTACCATAAATTACAGTATCAAATGGTAAGCCATAAAGAATCAAATCCCAAGTGTCATGCACTTTCTTTTTGAATGGCAAAATAAACATGCTAATTCTTGAGTGTTCTAATAAACTTGGGAAATCTTCTGTTCATTTTAATTACTCCAAAACTCCCTGGAGTTAAACATCATCAGTCTCCAGGAATGTTATGATTTTATGTAACACAGAAATTATTGACTGCTTTTCTCTAAAGAATGGTGTCAGTTTTAATTATTATTTGATCCTAGTTATTTAATGGACCTAGCATGTGTTGCACATAGAGGAACAGACCTTTAAGACAACACTTGCTTTACTGAAAGAACGTTGTGACATAGGACCACCAGACGATGTAAACACAAAATCACATCAAGCTATAACATTCTCTTTACTACTGGAAAAAAACAGAGGCAAGCATCTGGAAGCCATTAAAGGATAATCACTTTATTATTGTATCGTGCTATGTATACATTCCATGGCCTTACCACTTTATGATGTGATCAAACAAAATGTCACAAGTAGAGCAGAGACGAGTTAGTTTGGTGCCTGGCCAAAAGAACTCCAAGGAGACCATAGCTACTGTGAGAAGTGATGGCATGATATTTCCCTTTCAGCAAGCATCCAAATGTAATAAAAAGGGTGACTGCTTGCAAATTGTCATCAGTATATGAACCAAAACTTGGTTTCTGAACATTTATTCTCATTTATTACTGTGAGGCTAACATAGCACTGGAACAGGCTGCCCAGAGCGGTTGTGGAGTCTTCTCTGGAGACATTCAAAGTCTACCTGGACATGTTCCTGTGTTATCTTCTCTAGGTGATCCTGCTCTAGCAGGGGGGTTGTACTAGATGATCTTCAGAGGTCCTTCCCAATCCCTATCACTCTGTGATTCTGTGACTCAAAATAAGAGGCTTATCTTAGCACCAGCTTTGCTAGTTATTTTCTGCTTATGTAAATTTTCACAATGTTTTAAGCAGGCATCAGTTCTGATCAAACTGTTCACGTGCAATAAGACCAAATGAATCAAAATAATGAAAAAAAATGAATGGTAATGCTTTTTGGTGAGCTGAATTTATGAAATAATTTGCTGATACACCGCGATGCAAAAGTAATAGATGAGAGTTGAATGGCAGGTTACCATTTGCAAAGGTTTTGATCACATGGAGAAAAAATGAGCCAATAGGTAGTCTATTCTGATTTAGCATTGCAATATTCCTAACTAAAATCAGTTTTTTTCATAACATTTTCTTCAGTCAAAATATTTGTGCTTGATGATCTAGAAATTTGAGGGAGGAAGATTGGATTCACTGAAAACTGTCAACAGTCTTTTTTTTCCTCCAAATTATGTATTTAAAGATACTGATATGATGGTCCCAGTCTTTTGCACAGTTACCCAGTAACTGAGTACTCATCCAGTATATGCAAGATCAAGGTTCAGGATGTTTCCTTGCATCTTGACTCTTTGGCCCAAGGCTCAGATAAATGCTTTTATTCCTGCTTTTTTGGAACATTCTGCAGAAGGTTGTATTCAACTTCTCCCATGTAGAAAATGAAATTGTGTCAATAGTAATTTCATGTAGCCTAGAGTAGGAAAATGAATATAATGCTCATCCTGATAGGGGAATGCCTCGTCTACAGAGTCACTTGTTGCAATATCTCCCTTAACATCTTGCCATAGAAATAAATAGGGGAACCTTCACAGAGCAATTCACCCCATCTTAAAGTAGGAATGGGATGTAGTTCATCCTACTAGATTTAACTGTGTATGATGAAAATACAGGATACAGTTCACCTGGAATTCATTGTCTAAATACATATGTCAACATCTGAGCTAGAAACTTAAGTTCCCATTTAAGTCAAAGGAGATTATAGCTAATATAGAAAATAAACCTATACTGTCATTTAAAGCTACTTAAAGAAGACAAATAGTTTTATTTTGCCATTTTAAAATATATGATTGAATGATAGAATAGTTTGGCTTGGAAGGAACCTTCAAGATCATCTGGTCCAAATCCCAATATAATAAGAAAAAAAGAAACCATTGTATCCCACCTGAAATCTGTTAACCTTTAAATTTTAGCAAAAAAAAAGAAGGAAGGAATTTTTTGCTTCCAATCAGACTAATTCTTTGATTACAAAACTGAAAATCAATTACTTATCAACCACTGTTCCTGACAGGCATTTATCTTCCAAGATCTCCCATTATCACATTATTTGCACCAATTCACTCAAAGATTGCTGGTTTTCAGTTTCAAGATCTTCAGCTTTGAATCTATTTGCAAAGATAATTTGGACTAAGTTCTTGTAATTCTTTAATGCTTCATTGCTAATTGCTATGGATTCACTTTTCACAATTAATTCAAAAGAATACAGATGAATATAATCCCAACCTTGTAATGAGGTTTTTTTAACTTTCTTCTAGAGATTGTAAGAAATTAGACTAATTTGATACAGTGCTATACATGCTTAGTGGAAGTAAATGACAGCTCACTAAGGCACTTTATGTTGAATTTGAGCTGCATTTGAATTAGGGTTTTTTTATTAGTTCATTCACTGACATATTAACAAAAAGATGGAAAAAAGGGCTGAGAGATGAAAGACTGACTTAATTCCATGTTATCTGTCGACTATTTGGAGGATAAATCAGAGCTTTCTCATTATATGGTATTTCTTTGTGACTATTAAATGAAATAAACAGTCTGTTTAAAAGCAACATTACAGAACAAACCTCAGCAATGATGAGCAACACATTGATCTTAGTGAGCACATTTGACCTGATGTTACTTGTGGTTCTGTTAAAGACAGTAATAGCTGAGTTTGATGGTATCTTTTAATGTCAGTGCTATCAGAAAGAATCCTTTAACACACTTTGATTATATGGTAGCTGAACAGTCTATCAGTAATAGATTTAATGGTGCCTTTTGACAGTCTTATGTAACCATCTCATTTGTTCAGAACATATTCTCAATCTAAAGCAATTTATAGAAAGACCTTTCCTCCTTGTTCCAGCTTGTTTACTTTCATTTAATCACAGTTTCCCTCTTCTCAAACTGCATTTTTTCTGTCTTTAGGATGCTTGTCATTTTTATTAATACTGAGTAAACATCTCAGCTCTTTCCGTTTCCTCTTACAGATACCACATTTGACATCACACTGCTGAGTACATTCAAAGTTCTTTCTCTGTCTTTTAGTAACTTTCTTTCTAATTTTAAAATCCTTATTACTAGTATTCCACAGAATTTAGTTCTCTTCAGACACTGTTTTCTATCTGTATTATCTCAGCATAAGTTTTTATTTTAGAACATAGCCTTGTGATGACACACTTATTTGTTGGGTTTTTTTATGACATGTTGACAAATTCTATTTCCACTTTATCATAGATGAATGAAAATATATTTTGAAAACAAAATCATTACAGCTCAGCAACCCATTTGACCTGAAAAAAGTATTATTTTTTTAACTTTTCCTTTAAAAAAACAAAAATCATAAAATTTTAAGTTTGTGTGGTCATATAAAACTGAAAGATTCAATTCCCCTAATTTCTTAGTCAGGTTACATGGCACATGTGCATGGTTTCATTTGCTTCTTTTTCACAGCTTATCTCAGAAGTTTGTTTCTTTGCTACATTGGTTTACTCAATTATTTTATCTTGTGTATTGACTAGTAAGTGCTTTCTAGTTTGTCTTCCTAATTCTATCAAAGACAGACTATTTTTCCAAATGCAAGCAAATGAGTTGGTTAGGAAATTTCAGTTCTACAGTAAAAAAAACCTAAAACTGCTACAAAAATATCTAATTACCTATGTTTAAAACTTCCCTCCTGAAATGACAGGTTTAAAATTACAAATTTTTGATCAAGGCATAGTCAGAGAATATGGTTGTGGACTTACTAATAACACTGCATGACTGTTGCTCCTAGTATTTGAGACCTGCTTCCATTTTGGCTGCAATTCGCTGTCTGTTACTGCTCTTGGAAAGGCATCTGGCCCAGGGCAGAGGTGCAGCTCTCTACTGACTTCCATCATATTCCTAATAACCTTACTTAGAGGGTAAAAAAGAGCAGATAATTTGATTCTATGTGCTATTGCTCTGCCTTAAGACTATCACAGCAGGTGACACACAGAAGAAAATAAAGCACTGAATTCTCGGTTGACATCTTCTGGTTTTGGGGTCAGCGATGCCTTCTTTTCTCTCTGTTATAATCTGTTTCAGGATCTCTTGGTCTATTCTAGGAAAAAGTGCCCTAGTCACAGCCATATGAAGATAGTGCTACAAGGTTGGGAACAAACATTTTTTGTATGCAAATTATCCCACCATATCTGCACCTTGTAAAACTTGTAAAACTATTCCTGTTACTCAGCACAGGAATTCTGCCTGTTTTGCTATGTTCTTTCAATGGCTCATCTCAAAAAAGAAAGGGTCCTGGGCCAGAGCATGACCCACTAGTGGGCTCTCAGCCCTCCTCACAACACTCCTGAGGACCTTGCATTTGTGCACAGCAGCCCACACAAAGGAGAAAAGTCAAAACTTATGTCCAGGGATTCAGCCTACTTTTCTACCTCTAGACTCAGGGAGCAGAGCAAACTGGCATGTCCTGTGGCTTTCCGCTGCCATGAATCTTGAATTTGTTGCTGCATCAAAAGCCCTGCTCTTGGAGGGAAGGTACAGAGACGGTCTTGACTGCCCACAGCTTGCCACCTCTCATGGACACAGAATCCCCAGCTGTGAGAGACAGGCCATTTCCAAATGGTGGTGACAGAAACCTTGAACTTAAGGCTTTTCTTCAGTGCAAGAACTTAGGAGTCAAGGCACATGCCACAACATAACCCACTTCATTTCCTAGCAAGACCACCATAACTTACTGTTATCTCATACCATGCTCCTGCAACTCATCTCACCCACAGAGCTCCTGTATGAAAATCAGCACAGCCATGATGCATTGTGGCCATCTAAAAGCCACTTAACTGAAGGTACTCTATGCCAGTGTTGTTCGAGTAAGTTGAGGCAAGGCATAGAGTAAATGGAGAACAGTGCCCAGAGTGCCTAGGCACTGAGAAAACATCCCTATAAAAGAAAGGCTACAACAAAAATATCCTTTTGTCCATGTCTTTTTGAGGACAGCATCAATCAACATAGAAACATCACTAATTTCCTCCAACTAAGTTGAGGGCTTTAAACTAGATTTGAAGGGGGA